>NC_051160.1:138581502-138781501 GCF_013339745.2 Dermacentor silvarum | reverse complement strand
GACCAGTTCACTGCAACCAAGATGGTGGCAGTGCTACTTGCGGAAAACCGGCGCATGCGCAGCTCGGTCGGTGGGATCGGTCTATCCTCGCCTGATTCTGCTAACACCAAAAACTGCCTATGACATGTTTCTGGCGCATGCCACCGATCTTACGTCATTGTCACTTATGTTCGCCCCCTCAGTCTCTTTCGCGGTTGTTGCAGTCTATACACCGCCCCTCCCTCTCCGCCCACCCACGAGACGCTCGAACCGATTATTGAGGATTTCCAACTCCACCTCACTCAGCTCACCACGGCATTTGTGATTATGGCAGGCGATTTTAATGCGAAACACATGCTACGGTGCGCTGTCGATGGCGATAATCGTGGCGCGCAAGTTGCTCAATTTGCTGCCACAAATAACCTCAAATCTTTAAACGACTCCCGATATAGCCACCCACCCGCCGCGGTGGCTCAGTGGCTAAAGCTTTGCGCTGCTGATTGCGAGGTCGCGGAATCGAATCGCGGCCGCCCCGGCGGCCGCATTTTCGATGGAGGCGAAATGCAAAAAAACGCCCGTGTGCGTGCACGTTAAAGAACCCCAGGTGGTCAAAATCAATCCGGAGCACTTGACTACGGCATGCCTCATTATCAGAACTGGTTTTGGCACGTAAAACCCCAGAAAGAAGAACATTCCAATCCTACTTCACAGAAAGCTGGATCGATATTTCCTTTGCTTCTGTTCCTCTCGCTTCGTGCGGCTACAGTTGCTTATTGGTCGACTGTGAATCGCTTTCCGACCACAAATTGTTACAGTTTTCTTTTTTCGGACAAAGTAAACAAAAGCAAGAGCGTTTGACAAAATCAGGTGCATATAAACTCTTGCGATCTTTAATGCATTCTCCTTGGTTCAATATAGTGCAACAAGCTCCGTTACATTCACCGGAAGCGGTCCATTTTGTCATAGCCGAATTTTATCTTATATTCGACCACCTCTGCTGCATTCACCCTCGATGTGTTATATACTGTAACAGGGGTCTAATAATTCATGGTGGACGCCAGAACTTACTCTCTAACGCAAACGCATCCGTGCATTATTCCGGCGCTTTCAACGGACTACGGATACCCTCCTCCGCCAGACGTTTAAAGATCACTATTACGGCGCTCATGCTAATTATAAAATGACCATAGACCGCGCGAAAATTGCTGCCTCCAAATCCCTCTGTTCCGACTTATCAAAACGCAATATCTTCGGTCTACCTTTCCGCGTATCTTCTGATAAACTTCACAGTGCCAATCATCTTCCCCCTCCTCCCCCTACCCTATGGTCGTTCTAGGTCAAGGGGGCTTGATTCTGTCCATTTGTTGCGCAACGCAGAGATATCTTTGGACTCTCCCTCGACAAATGACGATTACCACTCCCGCCTGCGCATTACGACTAACATGCCGTACATAATCACAACAACTGACCTGCCATTCACTCTTGCTGAATTTGAGCACGCACTCAATTCAGGCAACACAAGTGCTGCACGTGGTCTCGATGAGCTCATTTTAACCACGCTAAAAACCATATTTTCCTATCATCCGACCTTTTACCTGTTTCTTTTTAATCAGTGCTTAAATTTATCCCATTGGCGCAAAGGTCGTATTATTTTCATTGCTAAACCTAACCGCCCTCCCGACTCTCCTACTTCTTATCGCCCTATCGTTATGAATTCATTACTTGGCAAAATATTAGAACGTTTACCAAATTCCTCCCTTTATTGCTTTCTCTATTCCAACAACGTCATTCATAAGAATCAATTGGGCTTTATCCACGGGAAAAGTGCGCCCATTGCTTTATATCGGCTCAGGAAAAGTCTGGACACCTTCAAGGATATAAAACTACATGCCATCCTCATTTCATTAAACCTCAAAGGTGCTTTTGACGACGTTTGGCACCCAGTGATTCTCCACTTTTAACGTTCGCAGAACTGCCTACATTATTTGTATCACCTCACCTACACAACCGCACAGTCACTTCCCTTTCGAATGCCGTGAGGTATCCGCCGACCCTACCCAGGGCAGCCCCCAAGGTTTGCCGATTAGCCCTCGTCTTTGGAACATTGTGATACATGGTATAGGGACCGAGGCTACGTCCACTATAACAATGTCCGCGAGCGAAAGAACAAGGAACCATTCAGGCCGATGGCAGGAGCAGAAGAAAGGACATTTTTTTCTTGTTCTATTTTACTAACCTCGCAGCACGAGAGACGAGGTGCATGCACATGCACCTGAGCGCGCCATAAATAAAAGGCGGCCGATGACGATGGCCGCTAGACGCGGTTTACTGGTTTCATTCAGACGTGTTCGCCCAGGCATATGCCGACGAAACTGTCATGTGCCGCTAACCGTTTAGAATTGGAATCGGTGGCTCGACTACTCTTAATCTCATTCCGATTGAGTCCCCAGAACTACGGTCACCATTAGTACCGAGAAATCGTGTTTTCTCTACTTCCCAAACAGTCTTTTATCTCCTGCCTCACGCATCCGCCAACCGTTCGCATTAATGATACCACAATAACGTGGCAGTCCAAAAATTAAAATTCTGGGCATTGACACAAACTACCGTCGAACCAAATCGATCTCCTATTTTCGCGTCTCCTCCTCTTTCTCAGGATGCTCTATTCGTTGTCTTCATCTGGTATCCCTCTCATCTATAATCAGGTTCTTTTTCCTTCCTTAACCTACGCATTCCCTGTCTGGTGGCCGACTTTGCCCACATCTCAAATCGAACTCAAAATTACTTTTATTCACGTACTCTCTCACTATCAATAACTGGTCCATTTCCCACGATGCGACATCGTCTCTGCAATTCATGGCTAATACCCGTCCGGTTCCTGAAGAATTAGATCGGTTGAACGCCCAGTTATCGTCAAAGGCCTCAATTTCTATGGCCCGACCACATACAATTAATTAGACGTGCAGTAGCACCCGTTAATTTCTTGGTATATTCACCCCAGTCATAAGCACCGCTTCATTTTTAACCGCCTTCCACTCATCAGGTTCACTCGGTAACAACCCTTCCTCTTTTACTACTAATTCCGCCGGTTCAGCTTTGCTGCTCTTTAACCACGTGGCTATATTACAAAAGTCGGCAGATACAGAATCATTGGCGCCACCAGCGCTTATTCTACAGAGACGATCGCGCTATTAAAAGCACGTGTATATATCCGCACTTTACCTCAAAACACCCCGTTTGCCTATGTTTACTTACCGCGATAGCTAATATAACTACAACCAATGTCTATGTACACGAAATCAAACACCTGCTCATCTCCGCATAGGGGTGTCGACAGAAATGAGCTTGCGGACCACATTGCCAATCCGCTGCTTCCACAGATATATACCGTTTCAATCTTGCTACTCCAGCCTCAAAAAAAAAAAAAAAAAGCGCGCCACATTCTACGCTCAGTAGAGTGTGGCTTGGACGCGCGTTAACTCCGATACTAAATGTTTAAATGGGTTCCGACTATGAATAGCATGCCTCCCTTTACCCGCCCAAATACCCCATCGCCCATCTCATCGCAGCTCACGCCCGGTTGCCCTTTTCAATCTTTCACCTCACAGTAATTGTGCATGTGGCACAACGTGTACTGACATGCCACATGTATATAATGAATGATACTTAGTAGCGCAAAAACTCGAAATAAAACAGTGGGATGCGAGAGGAAAGACGAACGCTACAGAAGGATATGACCGCGCACTTGTCTGCGCATTGCAGGTCTTGTCCCGGCTGTGAACCACTGTTCTTTAATGTCAGGATCCCAGGCAAAAGCAAGAACAAAGCCGCTCGTGAACTGTTAGAGGCCTACTACATCCAAATCAATGGTCTAGCCTGCGTGAGTCAAACGACTGTTACGCTTTATGATTCGGCAATGAGATTGCTAAGCATGTAAATGTCACCACACTGCCTTCAGCTGACTGACGCCCTTCGTGTGTTTTGTGCGTTTGCGCATGCGCATGTTTATGTATATTGACACGTATACATGTTTATCTTTCACCGGTGGCCGCCTTCCACCGGCTAACAAATGTTTAACGTTACCGCTCGGCGCAGGACGCGGAATCTTCTCGAACATTATCGATGCTTCTATCCGTCGTCTGTGGTCACCGACGCTCATGTAATCTGATTGTATGAGCGACGCGAATTGTCTAGAACTTTCCAGAAGACACGCGGGCACGAGGGATTAATCTGGAACCTTCGATGACTCGCGTATAAAAGCCGACGCGTTTCGCCGCAGATCAGATTTCGACGACCGCCGACTGTGTTCGCCGCTGTCGTTGTGCTTTGAGTGTAGCTTTCTTTTGTGGGCACAGTCTCGCCAAATAAGGAATCAGTTTCGTCATACTCAGTTTTTTGACTGTTTACTTCAGCGTCACTACTACGTAACATTTGGTGGAGGTGCTAGTGCGTTCATGCAACGAACGCCCCCGCAAAGCCGCGATCCAAGCCCGGAGGACAACACCAGCGTCGCTAATGACCAGCGAGCTAGCCGCAGGCAGCAAGGACTTCTGCCGGAATACCAACTTCTTCCCGAGAAGACCACAGACTACTGTTTCGGAGGCCACAACGATCGAGAAGACGCTTGAAATGCCCGCCAGGCAGTACAAGCGCCGTGCGCTGACAAACTACGCCGCAGCTCAAGCGCTAGGCGCCGACGACCTGCGGTTGACGATCAGAGCGGTCGTGCGGGAAGAACTGCAGAAGTTATGCCCAAGGTCGCAGCCACAGGTGGCCTCGATCGCTGACATAGTTAAAGAAGAGATTCAGTGGTCACTGGAAGTGCCAGAAGCTTCGGCGTCGCCTCAACCACAGCCGCAAGCGATGACCTACACCGCCGTCGCCCGCCGTCAAGGACCCCCTCCGCGCTCGCGCCAGGGCCCCGTAACGCCGCACTTCCGTCGTCCACAGCCGCCGCCGCCAGCATGCCTGCCCGTCGCCCAACGCAGCTACCAGAGGAAGGCGGACATTTGGTGCGCCCCCGACCACCACCCGCTCTGCTATCACTGCGGGGAAGCCGGCCATGTCTACAACCGATGCCCATACCGCGAGATGGGCCTGCGAGGGTTCGCCGTCAACGCGCCACGTCCACAGCTTGGCGAGCGAGCGCGCGACATCGCCGACTACCTCGCCGGAGCCCAGTGGCAACCACGACGATCCTCACGCTCGCCGTCACCAGGACGTTACCTGTCACCGCAGCGCTGACCATACATTGGCCAAGCCCGGGGCCCGTCCGTGAGCCCCTATCCGAGAAACTAAAAACAGCAACTGATGGAGGTGCGGTTGCTGTACGACGCAATGTTGAAGATCCTCCGCCGCAGCCGACGACGACGATTAGAGAATCTTCACGACGAGATATTGGCACGCCGCCTGGCAAGAGCCTTGACGACAACACTTCGCCGCCGCAAGAAGACCTGCCGACGCGACGTACCAGATGCGGAGCAAGCCGATGCAGCCGTGATCCGACGCCACGAATTAACCGCAACGCCAGACGCCGGTCTACCGATCTAGACGTGCTCATCGATGGTCATAACGTCACCGCTCTCGTCGACACTGGCGCCGACTATTCTGTCTTCAGTGGCCCGTTCGCCGCTAAGTTGACGAAGGTGAAAACGGCCTGGCAAGGACTCGATATCCGGACAGCGGGAGGCCACCTAATAACGCCGGCTGGAATCTGTACAGCGCGAGTCACGTTTAACAACCGCACTTACCCGGCGAGTTTCGTAATCCTACAGCAATGCTTCAGGGATGTCATCCTAGGCATGGACTTTCTAAACCAACACGGTGCAGTCATCGACTTAAGGTCCCAGTCGATAACGCTTTCAACGCACACAGCGATACCACCGGATACAAACATCAGTTATCATGCCTTGACTGTGCTTGAAGCAATCTTCCGCCTCGCTCCAGCGTGAAGATTTCCGTCGGTACCGAAGTGCCTGCAGACATGGAGCTAGACCGTGAAATTTGCGTCGCTAGAGGCATAGCTGAGCTACTTGAAGGGAAAGCAAGAGTGATGCTCACGAACTTCAGCCACGAATACAAGCACATTAACAAAGGCACCACGGTCGCCTACATCGACGAAATAGTACAAGCCAGCAGTGCTTTCGCCTTCGCGGATTCTAGCGCACCTGCAACGACGACTGTAGTACTTGAACCAGCTTTCGACGTCAATCAGAACCTTCCCAGGCATAAGGAAGAACAGCTAAAAGCCCTGCTCCTGCAATACAAGGACTGCTTCTCGTCGTCGTCAAAAATTCGACACACCCCTATCGCCAAGCACCGCATGATAACCGACGAATATATCCGCCCACTGCTACAGAGCCCGTACCGAGTTTCGGTGCGTGAACGCGAGGCCATAAGGCAACAAGCCGACGAAATGCTACGCGACGACATCATCCAGCCGTCCAAGAGTTCGTGGGCGTCCCCCGTGGTGTTAGTGAAGAAGAAGGATGGAACCCTACGTTAATGCGTTGATTATCGTCGCCTCGTCGGGTTATCGTAGGGTTACAGAATGAATACCAAGGGAAGCGCAGTCGAGGTCGGCGGAAAACCAGATGGGGAGATCAAGTTAGGAAATTCGCAGGCGCAAGTTGGAATACGCTAGCGCAAAACAGGGGTAATTGGAGATCGCAAGGAGATGCATTCGTCCTGCAGTGGACATAAAATATAGGCTGATGATGATGATGATGATCGTCGCCTCAACAAAATCATAAAGTACGTATACCATCTCCCACGGATAGACGACGCCTAGGATCGACTTTACAACGCAAAGTATTTTTCATCGATGAACCTCAAAATCGGCATCTGGCAAATTGAAGTCGACGAGAGGGACCGGGAGAAAACTGCCTTTATAACACCAGGCGGACTGTTTGAGTTCAAGGTCATGCCGTTTGGCCTTTGGCTCGGCACCTGCGACTTTCTAACGCATCATGGATGTAGTGCTGGCAGGCTTGAAGGGGCAGATTGGCCTCGTCTACTTGGACGACGTCGTTGTGTTTGCCTCAAGCTTCGAAGAACACCTCCGGCGCCCTGGAACAGTTTTTCAAGCAATCAAGACCTCCGGACTTACGTTGAAGCCAGAAAAGTGCCGCTTCGCAAACGAGGAGCTCTTATTTTTGGGCCACGTCATCAACAAGTCTGGAGTGCGCCCCGACCCTCAGAAAACTGCGGCCATCTCCAACTTTCCTCCGCCCGCTAACAAGAAGGCACTGCGTATATTTATTGGACTGTGCGCCTACTATAGGGGCTTCGTCAAGGACTTTTCACGGTTCGCCGAGCCATTGAGGTACCTCACGAAGGCCGACGTCCAGTTCAAGTGGGAGACGCCGCAAGTCGAAGCACTTGAAGAACTGAAGCGACGCCTGCAATAGCCGCCAATACTTCCGGATTTCGACGAAAACGATGATACCGAAATCCACACCGACGCAAGCAGCGTAGGAATCGGCGCCGTGCTTGTGGAGAGGACTGACGGACTAGAAAGGGTTGTAAGTTACGCTATCCTGTCACTGTCGAAGGCGGAAGCAAATTATTCCACCACAGAAAAGGAGTGCCTCGACGTCGCCTGGGATACGTCGAAGTTTAGCAGGCCCTTCAAAATTGTGAGCGACCACCACGCCATGTGTTGGCTAGCTAACTTGAAGGATCCTTCAGGTCGCCTCGCACGATGGAGTCTGAGACTTCAGGCGTTCGACATCACCGTCGTTTACAGGTCCGGGCGAAAGCACTCTGACGCCGACTGCTTGTCTCGCGCCCCCATCGAACCCCCACCACAGGACGACGAGGATGACGACACTTTCTTCCGACCCATCAGTTCCGACGAGTTCGCCGAACAACAGCGAGCCGACCCAGAACTAAGGAGCCTTGTAGACTACCTGGAAGGCAAGACCGTCGTTGTGCCGAAGCTGTTCAGGCGAGGATTGGCGTCGTTTTTCTTGCAAAACGACATTATCCCAAAGATCTTCTCGCCACTCCGAGCCGACTACCTCCTCGTGGTACCTTCAGCATTGCGCCCAGAGGTTCTGCAAGCTCTTCATGACGACCCAACGGCTAGACACCTCGGTTTTTCCCGCACGCTCGCGAGGATACAAGAAAAGTACTCCTGGCCTCGCCTCATTGCTGACGTCGCCCATTACGTAAAGACAGCGACGCAAAACACCGCCGACAAGGTCAGCCGGACTTCTACAGCCGTTCGAACCACCTCGCCGACCGTTCCAGCAGATCGGGATGGACTTACTGGGGCCGCCTTTCCCGACGTCGACGTCCGGGAATAAATGGATCGTCCTAGCTACAGACTACCTCACCCGCTACGCCGAAACAAAAGCCTTGCCCAAAGGCAGTGCCACCGAGGTAACTAGAATATTCGTTGAGAACATCCTCCTGCGCCACGGTGCCCCAGAAGTCCTCATCACCGACAGTGGTACGGACTTTACGTCAGATCTAACTCAAGGCATCCTTCGATACAGCCAGACAAGCCATCGCCGGACCACCACCTACCACCCGCAGACGAATGGCCTCACCGAGCGCCTAAATAAGACCATCGCCGACATGCTGGCAATGTACGTCGACGTCTAACACAAAGCGTGGGATGCCATCCTTCCGTACGTGACCTTCGCATACAACACGGCCGCATAAGAAACGACGCACATGGCGCCGTTCAACCTGGTTTACGGAAGGAAACCGGCAACGACGCTTGACGCCATGCTACCGGATGTCACCGACGTAGAAAATCTCGACGTTGTCACCTATTTGCAGCGTGCCGAAGAAGGTCGACAGCTCGCCCGCCTGCGCATCAAGAACCAGCAGAGGACCGACAGCCGGCACTACAATCTTCGACGATGCTACGTCGAGTACCGGATCGGCGACCGTGTTTGGGTCTGGACTCCGATATGTCGACGAGGACTTAGCGAGAAACTGTTACGACGCTATTTAGGGCCCTACAAGATTATCCGACGGATTGCCGCACTGGACTATGACGTCATGCCAGACGGCATTTCGCAATCACAGCGGCGCCGCGCACTACCTGACGTCATCCACGTGGTGCGGCTTAAGCCTTTCTACGCCCGCTCACGAACATAGGGACTTTGTTGCTTTTAGAGCACTGCACGGGCCGATTTTTGCGGCCGTTTTTACATTGGGCGACGCGCCCGAGCCCGATCAAAACATTTATGGCGAGACCCGGGCCCGGCCCGGGCCCGGAAATAATCTACGTTACCCGCCCGGCCCGGCCCGCCACCCCTTTACCTTAAGCCCGAGCCCGGCCCGAGCCCGGCCCGAGCCCGGCTCGAAACCGGCCCGAACCCGGCCCGAGACCGAAAAATACATGCTTTTCAGAGTTGAGAAGCCCGAGAATAACTCGCAGAAAGCCCAAGCCCGGCCCGGGCCCGCGTCAAAAAACCCGAGCCCGGCCCGGGCCCGGGTCAAAAAGCACACGCCGTGCCCGAGCCCGGCCTGAGCCTGTGAACAAACTGCTTTACCCGGCCCGGCCCGGGCCGGGCCCGGGCTTTCGGGTAAGCCCGAGCCCGTGCAGTGCTCTAGTTGCTTTGTTGTTGTTGTTGTTGTTGTTGTTGTCTTTCTTTATTATGCGGGGTTTTATTTTCACTTTCGGGTTTGTTTGTAGCATCGGGACGATGTTTTTTAAGGGGAGGGTATTGCCACGTGTACTTGTTTATCTTTCACCGGCTAACAAATGTTAACCATAGAGAAAGGAATTCAACAGGAGCGGACACTCCCATAGAGCCCAGCGGCCGAATTGACTGCAGCGGGCCAAGCGGTCGGCATCAATCACTTCCGTTTTCGGTTTTGGGCGCGCGCATTTTGAACGCTAGCTAGCACGCCGGCTGCGTATTTTTTCTTTTTTGCCCGACCACGCACGGTTTTCGTGCGGAATCAGTTTATTATTTGGTAAAACTGATTGCGAACGATCTTGTCAAGTCCCATCGAATCTGTGCCACGGGCAATTTCACAAAGTAGACACAAGACTCCTTGTGAAATGAGGAAATATTGATTTTGCTTTATATAAAAGCTCGTTCCGCGCTTTTTGTGCGTTCATCCAACGTTGTGACCCCAGGTAAGCAGTATTTCCCGTATGAAGCTCCATCGGACGGCATCAGCTGAAGAAAGTAAATTACAAACATGTTACATTTACAAGCATGTAACAACATGTTACAAGCATGTGTAATTTGGTATTTAGATGTAGGAATACTGCGTGTGGAGGCGAAACGTGCGAAAACGCTGAATTGGCGGCATTACGAACAGCAGCAATTCGCTTTTACATACATGGCGTAGAAAATACCCGACTCATCCCAAACAATACCATAAAATATAAAAACTGATTTCCAAGCATTCCCCCATTTCGGGGCATTATTTCCTGCACTTCAGCAGCACAAATACACGGGCGACTTCGCGTTTCCAAAACTTGGCCTCGAGCGACGCTGCGGTACGCTACATACAGAGAAACGGACGCAACAGATGCTCCCAGCCGGACCATGCTAGACGTTCGCAGAATGCCTTCTACCCGCACTCAAGACAAATGCGTGGGTGCAAAGCCTGTTTTCAGTCCTTTAGAAGACGGAATTTTTGAATTACAAGTTACTGATATGTTCCTCGGCATTATCTTTCGCGCGTTCTGCCGGAGCCAGCAACACACTCCCATGTTATCTGGCACAAAAGAGCGCGTAATCCAAGCGCGCGCCGCGTGTCACGCAAGCCAGCGAAAGAACACGCCGGCCCCGCGGCAACTTCAACAGAGGTAAAGTGTTCTAGAAAGGGGTAGTGGGCTGACAGAGGGCCGCGCACTGACGCAGTTTGTGTCTCACTCGTGAGATGGCGCCACCATCATCTTCCATGTAAGCGACCGCGCTGCTGCCCTCCGCGCGAACGTTAATTAGCCACCGCTTCAAGCAGAAACTGATGAGCAATTCATCGGAATTTTCTTTCTATTTTTGCATGAGCGAATTCTTGCTTTGGTCATTGTTCTGGCGTCCGTGATCAGCGGGAGCAGAGTGCAAGGCATGCTGTAAACCACCAGTTTTGTGTTGCGGTAGTGAGCTGTCACTTCGAATATAAAATACACATCTCGCGGTTGTACTGCCTTTAGAGCAAGCAGATTGAGTATCTCCATGTCCACTGACTTAATAATAAACAATAAGGTGGCACGATAACTGCTCATTTCTCCATGAATATGCTAGCATTTATATCCATTAGCAGCTTATGCGAGGTCATGCTCTTATTAAATAAAACAGTATTATGACAATCTTGAGCATCTTACGTCCTCTCGAGTGTTATATTGTCCTAAATACTAAAAATTTCAGACTCGGACAGCACACCTTGCGGAGAGAAAAATATGAATAGGGGTACATTGCAGGAAAGGCTGTCATATGGTGTCAAAAGCTTGCCCAAGAAATTTGAGAACGACGATATTATAGTGAGACTAGGCGCCTCATATGTAATCTGATTTTACCACAGTAAACTTGACACCTTACATGCTGTGAATTACATTTATGGCGGAAATTGCGAGCAAAACACTGCTATCTGCGGCTGCGCAAAATTCAGTTAGCAATTCTGCTGACACTAATATATCCTAAATGTTAATTTGCATTCCTTTCTACAGAACTATTTGTGTGCACTCACTTTTATTTGGGCGACGGAATGTGCAGTGAAGATGTGGAAAGGGGAAGACACCAAGTGTTGCATGAAAAATATTGAAAAGTTTATTTGGTGAAACACTGCAATGCTCTTAATTCCACAAAAGGCATGCTCATTAATCAATCACTTTCATTCAAAAGAGGAGACGGCAAAAAGCTGAAACAGTTTGAAGAGGGTCTTGCCCCCTTTTACAGTCAACAGTACGTGTGGTGTACGGTATCTTTCCTAAAACAGCCTAATTAAACCTTCTAGTACACTTTCTCCTAATACACGTTCCAAAAATATTCACAAATAATAAACAAATAAAAAAGGCGCAAACAATATCAGTAGCATATTGGCATAGCACAAATTCAAGATTGGGTTTACAAAAACACATATGAATGCTGAACACATTATTCATACAATAAATAAAGACACTGAATAAGTAGAAATACTAGCAAAAGTGACCGATAAGCGGCACATACATTGGGTTTGCGTATTAGACACACATTGACATTCAGATAACACATGCATTTTTATTCAGATACACTGATGCTCTGGCAGGTCATCTTAATTGCAGTATTTGTGCTACATAAAGGCTTAAAGTCATCGTTGATGAGTACATTAAGCAGAGAGGGCACTTATAGTCAACAATTTCTTGCTTTAATATGCACAGGGAGTGGGAAAATGCCATTTTGTTTTGTCTTGTTTCCCAAATATACTGTTATTTTCTTGTATTCGGGCCAGTCAACAAGCAACAGAATGTTTACAGTTCAGAAAGGATATATAGCTAAATTTTAACCTATACTTATACAATGCAAACACAGGAACAACATTAAATTTTAAAAAGAGATGCTTTGTCGGGCAGAAAAAAAAAACTTAAGAGCAGCGGCTTATCTTCAAGTGCTTTGCCTTTTGACGTTTGCCTGCTTTGTCTACATTTAGCCCCTTAATGTACAAATGAAGTCGTGTAATAACATAGAAGTGTATTATTTTTTGAGAGAGAGTCGAGGCATGGCTTGAGCAACCAACCTCTTGCCAAATCCTGGCTTTCACAACTGTCAGCACATCTAAAATGCTGTCTTCGTGGAGTTCTTCACAGGAGAAGCAGCCCGTGAACAAGTTTTACGACAAATCTGCGAAATTATTTACAACCATGAGAACTGAGAAATGAAACGTATCGATGAAACAACGCTCAGCCGAAAGCCTGCAGTGACGACGAAACGGCAGCACGGCGAGGGCTTCCATGATCATGATGATTTATTGGCATCCCCATTGATGCTGACGGCAGCGCCGCCACACGGGCCCTCGGGGAAACAGAAGCTCGTTGACATTTCTGGTGACGCGGCAACGTACGCCCTCTCCAGGAGAGTGAGCCCACTACCCCCTTCTAGAACACTTTAACAGAGGGGGAGAGCGCATACGCCTCAAGCAACAACGCTAACAACGGCGCCGAAACGTCTGGAAGAGACTCGTCGAAGCGACGTTAACCGGAGAGAGAAAGAGAGAGAGAGAGCACACGTGCGCGCCGAGACATCTTCTCACCCGGCGAGTCGACAGACATTACTACCGCGTGAGCATACACCAACAGGATGAGTCATCACCCCCCCCCTCGAGAATGCTCCGACAGCGGCGGCCGAAGGAACGAGAAAAGCCTCGAAGGTTCCCAAGCTTTGGCCATGCTACGAGATCACCACACCGGTAAGAACGTTCGAGAACGCCTGTGGAAGCTATATAACCGCCGTGCGAGAATCGTTTAGTGGAATACAGGAATTCAAGGAGTTCAGGAGTTCAGTCCGCACCGGTGAAGTGATGTAACGTGAAGACCGAGCGTCTGCGGAAGAAGGGGATTCCCCGGCAAGCTAGTCGACGAGTTCATCGGGCGTCTGCATTTCCGGAAGGAGTTCTTTCTTCGAGATTTGCCCGATCTACGCCGAGATCGTCTGACTCCAAGACAAGACCAGCACGGTGAATACAATTGGACACTTAGTGTTCCTATTCCTTTTTGTGATTTACGTGTTGGACTCTTAGTGCTTGTCGTTAATTATTTTCTTGTAGTTCTTAATACCCATCTGATTTGTATTGTGTTGTGTCTAGCCTAAGTGTGCAAGTGTGTGTGTAACTGCCTTATGTGAAGAATATATTTTGTTGTGTTTTGACAACTCTGGGCTCTGACTCGGTCTTTGGACAGCAACCGGCGATCGCTGGCGCACCAGGGGGCCCATTCTTAATTGTACTTGCTTTCGTGGGACTATTTTCGGAAGCTGATAATTCGGCTTTGGAATTTGGTCCGGCGTCTGCGCCTCGTTCACGGGGTCTGTGACATTATCACTCTTGGCAATCGCCCATCGCGTTTTCGACAGGCGTGAGTACTGAAAGAAGGTATATGTTGTTTCTGGGCCACAAAAAACGTCACAAACTTGTCCCTCTAATGGTATCTTCGGCTGGTCGCATCCATCCCCCGAAGCAGAGTCGTGCATATCCGGCGTTCCCCGAACTCGGAGGTAGAGGACAAGCGCGCAAGCCGAACGCGTGACTCGCTCTCGGAGGAGGAAATGGCAGATGCGAAACCACGTGACTACTGATCACGTCGGATGTTTCGCCTATTGAAAGCTAAACCGGCGGACGCGCCTGTGGTACAGTGTACTAGAATTGGGATTCTAGTACGCTGTACCGGTGGGACGACCGTTCGTTGAGACGCCAGCATGCTGTGGCCTAGGTTGCCTAGGCTACGGTGGACCGTCGCCAAGAACGGCGACGCTGTGCTGTGATGACGTTGCTGGAAACTCTCTGATCTCGACGACTGCTCCGACGACAGGGCGCGTAGCGCCTCAGAGCGCTCGAAGGTGGAGGAGAGCGATCGAAAAAAACCAGCCGAACGCAAGGCGCGCACCCTCTTTCAACCAGCCGAAGACAAAACCGCTCGCAAGAGCGGTCTAGAGCGCTCCGAAACAGCCAGCCGAAGATGCCATAAGATTCATTACACGCCCAACTAACTTTGTCACCACGGCCGAGCTGCTTATCGCTAACTGCGTCACAGCGCGCTGCGCGGTCAGTGTGCCTCAACAGAAGCGAAACAAGTTACAATAATTGCCTAGGAAGCATCGGAAACACGTCCCAGCATGATTCATTAACTCAAATTAACTGCGCCAGGACACCCGAGCTGTTTTTCGGTAACTGCGTCTTAAGTCTCGGTCCCGTGACGTTAAGCCTAATTGCGTCGTAGACTGTGAAACAAAGTTTTTCAGCTTGCCGTAGTCCAATAGTGCAGTGGTGTCTTGTCCCAGTGCAGAAGGAACGCAAGAATACGCCGGGAGCCCAAGAAACCAGGATACATTAAAAAAGAGAGAGAGAGAGAGACGGACGGGTTGTCGCGGGCGAGCGCTCAAACGCGCGCGCAGGCGCCCTCGCTCGCTTCGGGGGAGTGTCTGGCGGATGACGCATGCATCTGGCGCGTCATTGGCCTGTCGGTAGGTAAGGCAAGAAAAATAAGTCGCAAAGTCTAAGTTCATTTATACGCAATACGTTTTAGTTTTCGCAGCAAAGAATTTAAAAAATAAATCAGTGTCTGTTAACTTAATTTCACTTTCTTTTTTTCGATGCTCGCGGCAGCTAACGTTCGCCATCAACACTATAACGTGACGTATGGTGACGTGTTTCCTGTTGCCAGTTTTTGCCGGGTGCCTCTTCTTGTTGAATATCTTTCTTTATGTGTTCACCGTTATCGTTCGGCACAGGACGCGCCTGCGCGTATCGGAAGTTTCTCGAACGTTATTGATGTTTCTATCCGTTGTCTGTTGTTACCGACGCTTATGTAATCTGATTGTAGGAGCGACGCGAATTGTCTGCGATGATCGCCGACTGTGTTCGCCGCTATCGTTGCGCTTCGAGTGTAGCTTGCTTTTATGGGCACAGGTTCGCCCAATAAAGAATCAGTTTCGTCATACACAGTTTTACGACTGTTTACTTCAGCTCACTACTACGTGACAGTATGATCAAATGAGCCCCAGTTGGTCGACCGCCGATATGGCAATGCCCAAGAGATGATAGCCACCGAGAGTGAATCTAGATAGACCAATGAAACTGGAGGCGTGCCGACGGACAAACATTGCCTTGATACCATTAGTTCTTTCATCTTGGGGCGTCGCCAGAGCTCGTGAAGATCCCCGAGTTTCGCCAAACTCGGCGCATTCTGCATAGCACGCCAGCTTATGTTTTGCAGTTAACAAAAGACAGGTGTTGTGTCATATATTTCTGTGGTTTAGAGAGAATGAAAATTCTTTTGGAAACGCGTTGTGACACTGATGCCTCAGCGGCGCAGGGACTGCCTTTTTCTGCCGATGAGCAATGAAATCAAGAGTTTGACGGAAGCCCGTCTGGTCGGCAAAAATTCATGGCGGGAAATATCGAGCGCTGCCCAATCGCTAAAAACAAGAAGACGTTTCAGCCCCTGTACGGACGCCTTGTTCACAATGAATGGAACTTGAAGTTAAGCTTGTTTATATACGCGTCTTGATGTGACGTAAACATCGGGTGAATATCGGGGGCAGATTGTCTCAGTTGCGATTAAGCGTGCATGTTGTCGTTTGGATATGAAGTGACTCCAGGTAAAGCCTTGCCGTGTTGTTCTTATCTTTTCTAATTATCTTCGCGTTTTCCCAGTCGATGGCCCGTGGCCATTGCGTTCTGAGCCAGCGCGTTTGTTGCCACGTGTTTACTGTTGAAATCATAGTTGTTCTGCTTTAATCATTTTTCCGAAATCGCCCGTTTCACCGATGTACACTTGTTGACAACCAGCGCAAGGAATCCTGTACACGACCCCCGGGAACTTCTCTTTCGCGAGCTTGCCTTTCACCGTCACCATTGTTTGTCTGAGTTTGCGCGTAGGGACATGTGCGACGTCGACTTCGTACGATCGAAAGATTCGAGACATGCTTTCGCTTATGCCGGGGACGCACTGTCTTGGAATCCTTTTCTTTTTCTGTTGTCGCTGGAGCTGCTGTGGCGCTGTACCAGCTAAGCGATTTTCGATAGTTTGGATAAACGAGCTGGGGGTAGCCCGAAGACGACAGGTCACGGCGTCTAGTAGCCAGATCAGCTGCTCGATCCTCCGGAGTTGAGCGGAGTTTTTCTGCCCGGCGTACAAGGGAGGCGACCACCGACCTTTGTGACAGGCCGGGTGCACGGAGCTGAAATTGAGGTACATGCCGGTGTGCGCGTCTTTCCTAAATACGCTGAACGACATTCTGTTACCGTCGAGTTTTACTAGGGTGTCTAGAAAAGGCGGACGGCCGTCGGCTTCTTCCTCTGTCGTGAACTGTAAGGCCGGTTCTATGCTATTGAGATGAAAAAGAAATGCGCTCAAAGCTGTTTTCTTAATCAATGAGAAGCAATCATCTACGTACCGAAGCAAAATCCTCGGACGTTTTCAAGGAGACACTTGTCTTTTTCAAGGCGACATATGTCGCCTTCAAAAAGCCAAGTCCTATGTCGCCTTGAAAAATACAAGTCCACTTGTCGAAACGTTGGCTCCTGCTTTCACCTTGCTCTGGTGTGGCTCATCGTACTGAATTTCCATCTCCCGCATTCCCCGTGTTTTCTCTGGATTCCTCTACCGATGTTACACATAAAATTAAACACTAATGCTCAATAATATTTTGCACAGACAGGTCTTCCACTTAAAACCACGGCCGCTATTTCACAGTCGTTACCGACCATAAATCACTGTGCTGGCTTTGATCGCTAAAGAACTTACCGGGTCGATTTGATCGCTGGGTGCTTCGTTTACAGGAGTACGATTTCGTTGTTACCTACAGGTCTGGCAAGAAGCATCAGGACGCCGGTGCTCTATCTCGCCTACCCCCTGCCGAACCATGATGACTCACCATTGCCTCTTCGTACTAGCGTACATCCCGACTCCTCTTCATCGGCTCTGCCCATCGCGGTAGTCGACTGGCTAAGGCCCGCAGCCCATCTGTTCCTGTATCACAGCAACGTGTCGACCCATACTGCCGAACTATTCTCGAAGGCATGGACGATTCATCTTCACCTCCGGACGCCCGACTTCGTCGACGACTTAAGCAATTCAAACTGCACGGTGGGGCTTTTACATCGCTACATTTATCACGTCGATGGTAACAAATAAGTGCCGATCATACCGCGTTCTCTGCAAGGTCAGGTGCTCGAAGCCTTTCACGATCATCCGACGGCCGGTCATATAGGCTACCGCAAGACAAACGACAGAACACGAAGTCGCTGCGCCTGGCCTCGTCTCTCTTCAGCCGTGGCGAATTACGACGCATCCTACGTCCATTGTCAAAACCGGAAACGAACAAACAAGAGCTCCTTCTGGCCTTTTGCAACCTCTTCCTTGTCGAGTTTCGCCTTTTGAAGTCGTTGGAAGACTTGTACGGCCCTCTTCCCACGACCTCAAATCGCAATCGTTGCTTTGTGACGGCCGTTGACCGTCTAACACGCTATGCCGAGACAGCCTATCTACAAGCGGGACGTTGACGTTGCCGCTGACGTGGCCGATTCCTTTCTACGCAACATGTTTTTACGCCTTGGAGCTCCGCGCGTTCTCCTCAGTGACCGCGGTAAAGTCTTCCTCTCTTCTGTCCTTACCGAAGTTATGCGCGCCTCAAACACCATTCACAACACGAGTTCCAGTTAACATCCGCAGACCAACGGCTTCACGGAGCATTTTCACCGTACTCTCTCATTGCAGTGTGCATCCGCCCTAACCACACGAACTGGGCCAAATGCGATCCTTCCTTTCGTGACATTCGCCTATAACACGGCTACGCAACGTACCACCGGCGTTTCTCCCCTTTTTCTCGTCTATCACCGCTCACCAAGTTTCGTTCTGGATGTGTCGTTCCTTTCGACTCCTGTACTTGCAGCAGCTCCTTTCTCAGAACAATTTTTGTCCCGCCTCGCGGACTGCCGTCACCTCGCCCGTATATATTAACACCGGCATCTCCCAGGACGCTCGGAAGATTCGCTACGACTCAACTTACCGTGCTGTGACGTTTTCTTCTGGCGACGAAGTTCTCCTTTGCACTCCAGTGCGCGTTCCCGGCTTATGTGAAAAATTTCTCACTCGATTTATTGGACCTTACGCGGTCATTCCGCAGACATCCCCTGTTAATTACCGCGTTTCGTCCCTTGGAACTCCGTCCGATGACCGTTGCCGTGGGACAGACATGGTGCATATCTCTCGTTTGAAACCATGTACTCGACGCATTTCATAATACTGCCGCGCGGCCAGACGGCCGCGTTCACAGCGAGAGGGAATTAGTGTGAGCACAACATATGTCTGACTTTCATCTTCGTCATTTCTACATATTGTCGTGAGAGGAAAAGGCAAGCAGTCAGTTCCGAGCGAACGGCTGTTTAGCGCGAGTGGTAGGGCTTCATACTGGTGACGTGCACAATCTCAGAGGAACGCGGTCTACGCGATTGGTGCGATGTTTACGCGATTGGTTGCGATGTTTATGACACTGACTACATGCTGTGATGATCACAGCATGAACGCGGATGATCACGCTTTTGTGTACATAAGCACATTTCGTATGCTGTCACTTAAAAAAAGAAGCAATATGCCGGAATTACGATCGCGGCAGTTGATGTAGAAGCAGCGGTCTTATGCAGAGAGAACAGGTCGCAGGAACCTTTTTTGCCAACCAGCGCCAACTTCGGAAACGTGGCAGATGGCAGATGGGAGGGGCACTCGCAGTGACGTCACGTTGTTTGCACACAGGGAGAGGTCTGTTGAGGACGAGAGCGCGCACGCGGCGAACAGCGTCGCTACTTTCCCGAGGCGAACATGAGTTAGAGAAGTCCGGCTGCATAACCGCTAGTACATGATGCGTTTCAGTGGCGACAGTACGGTTTATCGCTACATTGCTTCATCGCTAATTGCATTCACCTCGACAGTAATCGTGAGATAGGTCGTGCCGCAATCCGCCTTTCTCATTTTACTGTGCTGCCCTCTGCCGCACTCCGCTGGAAACGTTTTGGAAGGGTGCCGGGGCGTTCGCCGGTTGATTTGTGAACCTGCGCCCATCTTGAGTGCGCGTCGGTTGTGCGTTTCCTGAATCGCGTATAATTAATGGCTTCTCCGGTGCAGCATGTTGTTCCTGAAAGCCATGTAGCACTCACCGACTACTGGGTGAGCATGCCTGAGTGCGCTGTTGTGCTAACAGTGCGGCCGATAAAGGCACGCTGAGTTCCGTGTGCCGACGCGGCTGTCTTGGAGTTTGTTGTCGCTGATTTCAGCACTTGCACCTTGCTATTTGTATTTCTTTTACACATTCTTTAGATATTTCGCATATTCAACAAGCCTTCGAGCGCAGCCTTCCGCGTAGGATTTAGTAAAGCGGTGCGTTTATTTCAACGGATGACCACGTGCACTGCTCTGCAGACCGGCTTCTTGGCCCTATCAAGCTCTTTCAAGACTGAGTAAAACGCCGAGGAAATAAACATCATCATTCTTGGTGTCATTATTATTATAATTATTAGGCATTTTGTTTGTTCTTGGATTGCTCTGGCTAAAGGAAATTGCATATTATGCAAAGTGCTTGCTCCCCTCCCCCCACAAAATCCCCCCCCCCCGGCAGAGATCCTGGGTGCGCCAGTGGGTCTCTGCCACACACTGTGCTGCATTTTCGACCAATAGTTCGCGGGAGCGCCTTTTCGGTCTCGTATCACCTTAGTGTCTTGAACGAGTACGCGAAGTCAGGTACACGCTGCCACGACCAGCAAGTGAAGGCCGACGCTGCAAGAAGAATTGGTCAGTAACCTGATGTTCTTAAGTGTCGCCCTGTGTAACGCAGGGGGTTTTTGTCAAATTTGCTAGCCATCAATCAAAGGCGCTAACTACGTGGCTCACGGTGTAGTCCGGAGGAAGCCCGGCCCGCTTTCTGTTTTACAGTGGAGGTGCAGTCTTACACTGTAAACGAAAATTACTCCCAGGTGGGAGTAAACTGCTTGTCTTCTAGCGACCCCCCGGTTGGGAGTTTATTTTACTCCGTGTGACCGGAGTATAATTTTTACTCCGACTGGGCGGAGTTCTTTCGTGCTGCATCGGGAGTATTCGTTTTTTTACTCCTGCTGGCGGAGTTCTTACGTGGTGCATCGGGAGTATTTGTTCGTTTTGTTTTACTCCGACTGGCGGAGTTTTTCCGTGGTGCATGGGGAGTATTGGTTCCTTTTTTTTTTTACTCCGGCTGGCGGAGTTTTTTCGTGGTGCATCGGGAGCATTTATTCGTTTTCTTTACTCCGAATAGCGGAGTTTTTACGTGGTGCATGCGGAATAGTTTTTTTCGTTTTTTACTCCGACTGGGCGGAGTATTTACATGGTGCAGTGGGAGTATGTTTTATTGTTTTTTACTGCGGTTGGGCGGAGTATTTGCGTGGTGCAGCGGGAATATATTTAGTATCGTTTACTCCGGCTGGGCGGAGTTTTTGCGGAATGCATGGGGAGTACTTTTTTGTTTTTTTACTCCACCTGACCCGAGCTCTTGCGTGGTGTATTGGGAATATTTTGTTTTCGTTTGCTGTCTCGCAGGTGTTCGCGAGTGGTGCGTTGAGAGTACTTTAAATTACACACTGTGCTTCGTAAAGAACCTGCAGGAGCCATTGGGAATAGTTTCCATTGGCCACTGGCAGTATTTTTATTGTTACAGAGACTTGCAAAGAGACCAGAAGAGATGTTAAAAATATATATTGCACAATTCACATCCAACACAAACAATGCGCCAATCGTCAAAGCCGCACGTTAGAGCCAAACAATTTCTTTTTATCTATCAAGTTATACACAGAAATACATTTACAGGGTGTTTCAGTTTAGCTGCACCAAAATTGTAAAAAATTGCCCGTGGCAGACAGCACAATTACAATCCTTGATCGAAACTACTTGATGAGGCGGCCATTACTTCAACGAGAAATCAAAACGCCCGATTTATGCTAATTAAGTTTAATTATTTTACGGCAGGCACATCTTTCAATCTGCAAATTATAGCCGCTGAGTTTACAAGGCGATACACTTCGAACAAATTCTCAGGACTGAGCCAGTTCCGAGATAATGTTTAAAGTGTCCGACGAAATGTATGTGCGTTCCAGTTAACCTTTTGAGGAAAACGCTGTTTTATGCATTGAGGCAAAAAGTTAACTGGCATACCCATGCATTTCGTCAGACACTTTGAAGATTATCTCGAAACTGCTTCAGCCCTGAGAATCCGTTCCAAGTGAATACGCCTTGCGAACTCAGCAGCTAGAATTCGTAGATTGAAGATGTGCCATAAATTAATCAATGAAATAGTGTAATTATGTTAATTAGGCATTTTATTTTCTCGTGGAGGTAATGGCCGCTTCAACGAGTAGTTAGGTTTTACTTTTTTACGTTTAGTTTAATTTTACCTGATAAAAATTTTGGTGCAACTAAAATGAAGCACCCTGTATATTACCATAGGAAAAATAAAACAATCTTCAACATTTCACATGCATTACAACAGACTAAACATTGCTTAAACATTGGGTAATTACAACAGACTAGCATCAACTAAAAAATTCACTAGACCAGCACAATAAAATGGCAATATACCGGGCGTTTCAGCAAACCCTTCAGAAATTTTTAAATGTAGCCTGTGGAAGATAGCACAATTCTGGTTTGTGAGCTGGCCTACTTAAACATTGGGTCATTCTTCCACAAGCTGTTGAAATGCATAATTGACTAATCAACAAAAATCCAATATTTAAGGTTAACTAATTACCTGATGGCCCATATTGCAATTTACAAATTGTGGCCGTTGAGTTCGCAAGGCGGATCCATTTGTAACGAATTCTTGGAATGACACCAGTTTCGAGATAGTAATTCCCGAACTGCACGGAGAAATGCATTGGCGTTCCAGTTACCTTTTTTTGCTTCAATGTGAAGCGATGTTTTGTGAAGCAAGTAAATGGAACGCCAATGCATTTCTCCGCAAAGTTCAGGAATTAATATCTTGAAACTGGTGTCATCCCAAGAATTCATTCCAAGTGGATCCACCTTGCGAACTCCATGGCTACAATTTGTAAATTGCAATATTGGCCCGAGTAATAAGCTAAACACTTAACTAGTAAATTTTTGTTAATTAGTCAATTATGCATTTCAATTTCTTGTGCAAGTAACGTCCCCCTCTTCGAAGTAGATCAGCTCATGAACTAGAATTGTGCTATCTGCCACAGGCATTCCTTTTTTAAAAATTTGGTGCAGCTAGAATGAAACACCCTGTATATTACCATAGGAAAAATAGAACAATGTTCAACACTTCACACGCATTACAACAGACTAGCATCAACTAGACTAACACATTAAGAGGGCGATATACCGGGTGTTTCAGCGAACACTTTCAGAAATTCTTAAAGGTTGCCCGTGGCAGATAGCACAATTCTAGGGCATGAGCTGATCTACTCGAAGAGGGGGACATTACTTGAACAAACAATTTAAATTCATAATTGACTACTTAACAAAAATTCACTAATTAAGTGTTTAGCTAATTACCTGGGCCCATATTGCAATTTGCAAATTGTAGCCCTGGAGTTCGCAAGGCGGATCCACTTGGAATGAATTCTCGGGATGACACCAGTTTCAAGCTAATAATTCCTGAACTTTGCGGAGAAATGCATTGGCGTTCCATTTACTTGCTTAACAAAACATCGCTTCACATTGAAGCTAAAAAGTAACTGGAACGCCAATGTATTTCTCCGTGCAGTTCGGGAATGAATATCTCGAAACTGGTGTCATCCCGAGAATTCATTCCAAGTGGATCCACCTTGCGAACTCCACGGCTACAATTTGCAAATTGCAATATGGGCCCAGGTAATTAGCTAAACACTTAATTAGTGAATTTTTGTTAATTAGTCTATTCACTTCAATTTCTTGTGCAAGTAATGTCCCCGTCTTCAAAGTAGATCAGCTCATCAACTAGAATTGCGCTATCTGCCACAGGCATTTCTTTTTAAAAAATTGGTGTCAGTTAAAATGAAACACCCTGTATATTACCATAGGAAAAATAGATCAATGTTCAGCACTTCACACGCATTACAACAGACTAGCATCAACTAAAAAATGACTAGGCCAACACATAAAGAGGGCGATATACCAGGTGTTTCAGCGAACACTTTCAGAAATTCTTAAAAGTTGCCTGTGGCAGATAGCACAATTCTAGTTCATGAGCTGGCCTACTTAAACATTGAGTCATTACTTGCACAACCAGTCGTAATGCATAATTTACTAATTAACAAACATATCCTAATTAGGTTTTAACTAATTACGTGATGGCCCATATTGCAATTTACAAATTGTAGCCGTGGGATGACACCAGTTTCGAGATATTCCCGAACTTTGAGGAGAAATGCATTGGCGTTCCAGTTACTTGCTTAACAAAACGTCGCTTTATGCATCGAAGCACACAAGTAACTGGAACGCAAATGCATTTCTCTGCACAGTTCGGGAATTACTAACTTGAAACTGATGTCATCCCGAGAATTTGTTCCAAGTGGGTCGGTCGGCCTTGCGAACCCGACAGCTAGAATTCGTGAATTGCAATATGGGTCATCACGTAATTAGTTACAACCTAATTAGTGGATGTTTGTTAATTAGTCAATTATGCATTTCAATTTCTTGTGCAAGTAATGTCCCCCTCTTCGAAGTAGATCAGTTCATGAACTAGAATTGTGCTATCTGCCACAGGCATTTCTTTTTTTAAAATTTGGTGCAGCTAGACTGAAACACCCTGTATATTACCATAGCAAAAATAGAACAATGTTCAACACTTCACACGCATTACAACAGACTAGCATCAACTAGACTAACACATTAAGAGGGCGATATACCGGGTGTTTCAGCGAACACTTTCAGAAATTCTTAAAGGTTGACCGTGGCAGATAGCACAATTCTAGTTCATGAGCTGGCCTACTTAAACATTGGGTCATTACTTGCCCAAGCAGTTGAACTGCACAATTGACTAATTAACAAACATCCACTAATTAGGTTTTAACTAATTACGTGATGGCCAATATTGCAATTCACTGTAGCTGTCGGGTTCGCATGGCGGACCGACCCACTTGTAACCAATTCTCGGGATGACACCAGTTTCGAGATAAATTCCCAAACTTTGCAGATAAATGCATTGGTGTTCCAGTTACTTGCAAAATAAAACATCGCTTTATGCATTGAAGCAAAAGGTAACTGGAACACTAATTTCCACTGGCAACATTGCATAAATTTTGAAAGTGTTCGCTCAAACACCCTGTAGTTACAATTATCAATGTGCCCATTCCAGCAGGCCATGCCCTCATAACTGCCTCAAGACTTAAATCTCACTTAAAATGAACTCGCATCAGATTCAATGACTAAAGAACACCTCATCACATTCAGTATGAAAAACCACATTCGGCAGGAATAGAAGCTAGAATAGAAAAAATAACACAAATAGCAACATACAGCATGAAACTACTAGCACCCAGCCACAGTTGCCTTTCCCGAACCGGGTGGCCCAGCTAACTCGGATCAAGATTTAAAAAAAAAAAAATGAGAAACCAAGAAATTGTACCAAATGCATATTAGCAGTAGTGTTTACTTGCAACCAGTAGTTTTAGATCCCAAAATAATTGTTCATATATGCTCACTTTTTTAATGATTGTCTGAATCTGACATGTTAATTACAATGTTTTAGAGTGCCGCGAATAACCACATATTCAAGCATTTCTTTCGTGCAAAATTTGTCTGGTTGTTTTCACCGAGAAAGAACAAAAGCCTGCGAAAAAAAATCAGGATGAGACGCTCACATGACTGATATTGTGCTGCGCTAAAACTTGCGATAGATGAACAAGCGCAGCCGCAGTCCGAGTGAAAACGTGCTCTTCCTCTTGTGAGAATGAGTGCACCCGCCACAGAAACATATCGGACCATTTTATCCAACCGACATCGCTGTAGAAGTCATCGCCTTCCATCGTTCTTACAAGCTTTAAGCTTTCCTTCATTAAAACAGAATAAAAAGCTGTTTCCTTATTTTTCGCAGTCTTGGACGCTTCATTGCTTCGTCAGCGCTCGGCCAGTAGCATGCATTTGCGCCGTTATGCGACAAGAGCCAGAGACAAATGATACCTTGAACAAGAGTAGTGCCCGGTCACTCCCTGTGGCCACTGTCGGGCGGCGACCATGCTTGTTTATCCATTGCACACTTGAGCGCAGCACAATTAGCAGTCGCGCAAGCGCCTAATCACATGGCTTCTATCGTATTTCATGGGCTTTTGTTTTTTCTCTGCAAAACCAACCAGGCAAATTTTAGCACGAAAAAAAAAATGCTTGAATCTGAGGTTACTTGAGCCGCTCTAGAACTTTATAATTGACATGTTTGAGATTCAATCAATGATTAAAACGTTGAACGAATCTAAACAATCTATTATTTAGCGATAAAAAATACTGGTTGTAAGTACATGCGACTACCGCTAATACAGTGTAGACCACTTATAACGTAAGTCGCCGGAGTCGCGCATATCTGCACTATAAGCGGTACCGCACTATAACCAAAACAACTATTTTCAAGCCCTGCACGTATGCAAAACATGTAGACCAAGGATGTAGAGACGCTTTGTAATATCGCACGCACGTCGTGATTACGTTTTCGCCAGTGAGCTGGCGAAAACATAATCGCGATGACGTCGGTGCTCTTCAAGCTCGACAGCTTTGCACCGAGTCAAAACAAAACAACTGTTTGCCGCAACCGCTGCGGAAAAAACCATGACCGCTATCGACGCGATTATGAACAGCGACCTTGCGGTGCTGAAGGCATGCGCCCGACGCACGCACCGAGTCGTCGCGATTATGAACAGCGATTGTGCGGTGCTGAAGGCACGCGCCCGACGCACGCACCGAATCGTCCAGTAGCTGCAACAATTGGCCGTCGAAACCGCGGTCGCTATCCATGCGATCATCGATGGCCACTACGCAGTTTTTAGGCACCCGGCCGACGCGGGTACCGAGTAAAAACGAAACTGCTGTTCGCCGCAACCGCTGCTGAGAAAACCGCGGCCTCTATCGACGCGATCGTGGATGACGAGTTACGAAAGCACGCGGCCAACGCGGTGTTACGCGCGGCGGTAAACGCAAGAATACAGGCTTTAGAGACACAAATAGGCTCGAAGCGTTCCGGCGTTGCTGTCATTCACGTACGATTTCAACTGATGGCTGTGGCGATGCGGACTCCGCCGCTTCGTTTTGGTTGGACGCTAGCGCCGTTCTTGCTCTTTTGTGTCGCACATTTGCGGCGCTCCTCGCTCACCGAGCTCCGAAATTCGTCCGAATTAACCGATGTGCGGCCAAATAAGCCCGAATTAACGAGAGTTTGATTGCATTGAATAATGCATACGCTGGTCGGGAGCACACACCTTGTTGAGAAGCGTGCTCGCTGCTGCCCTTGTCGGCGAGATTTTCCCGCGCAAGCCGCATTATAACCGGTATTTCGTCTCATGCGGCTGCACTGTAAGCGGTATGCGTATACATGGAGTGCTATGGGAAAATTAATGCGAGTCTGAAAAGACCGTACTATATCCGGTCCTGCACTTTAAGCGGTTACGTTATAAGTGGTCTATACTGTATGCAGTTGGTACGATTTCTCTAGAGCTCTTGCTTCTTTTTTAAATCTTGGTCCAACTTAGCAGAGACACCCAGTACACTCATGCAACAGCCATTCGAGCTGACCACTTTTTCGAAGCCGGCAAACAGCACTTAGAACAATTAATACTTTGTACAACACCAGTCTTACAGCCATCCATGCAACTTATTTGCTAACTTGAGAAAATTTACAGTGCACCTTAATAAACAAACCAACAAAAATTTGTGGGCTCAAGAGATTTTAAAGGGACAGCATGCCATTTTTAAAATCAGTCTGTTGCTACACAAGTAGAAACTTTTCAAACAAAATCTTCCAATCTACGTAGCCTCTTCTAAAAAATGGCTGATGTTTAACTCTTGTAAACCTAGTTATCACGAGCTAAAGGCCCATCACGAGCACAAGGTCTGTTTGGCTTGATTTCGTAAAGGCTATCCACACAGTTTCATTAATGCACGCTTCCTCACTTCGTAAGATTCTCTATACCGTGCCAATATGGCCTCCCTTTGCTCCGGTGTTTCAACAGCCAACTTTGCTTTGCTTGAGATTTCACAGCCTGGGGGGGGGGGGGATTCTGTCAGAGTCCACCTAGTGGACTGTCCACTTCGGCTATCGTCCTTTGGCTCCAGCGGCACACGCGAGGAGGAGACTGGCTGGCTTCTTCTCGTGCGTGCCGCAGGAGCCAATCCCAACAGCCGAAGTGGACAGTCTACCAGGTGGACTCTTACAGAATCCCCCCCCCCCCCCCCTGCCATCTAGCTATATCTACTGGATGACTGGATACAGCCTGTCGTTTGCGCTGAAGCGCACACAGATGGCCCAGCAGGGCGCATCCACAGCGAAACTGAGCGACCAAGCTTCAGTGAAGCAGCCGTTAAACCCTCTCCTAGTCACATGGTACCGCAGCGGCAAGGCTCCGATTGAGCACAGCTGCGATGCCAGCGACTCAAGGTCATTGCGACGCGAGAAATGACCTCGCGAGACCTGGCGTAGTAGAGCTTTCACTCTAAAACTGCATGGAAGCCCACAGCACTAATTACTGGATGCGATGACAATGCCATTTTGGTAAATGTAAGAAAATAGAAGCACATTGGGTTTGTGCAGGAATGATTATTCCCCGCAGGGGCGTCTGCGCAAGCAGGCGTTTGGTGAGTTGCGCCACCACGTACCCGAGCACACGAGGGTTGGACCCTCCCGCGTGTAGCCGTGCGCGGCTTAGCCGTGTCCGGGGAAAAGGGGATCCTGGGGGTTGAGCCGACGCTGAGTGTTTGGACCTTTAAGGCCCCTCAGCAGAGGCAACACACCCCTTTGGCCTCGGCTTCACGTAGACGGCACCCCCGGACTGACCCACCCGGGGGAAATCGGTGGTCGCCTTTTCCTATCCCCCTCTCCAACCTTTTGCTTTCCTGTCTCCTTTCTTTAACTATCCTATCATCTCTTCTCTTCTGTCACTTCCTAATTTTCATAGGCGGCTTGGGTTAACCTTGTGTATGTGCCCTCCCTTGGGTACAGTATATTAGGTTATAGTGGCAATGTACGGTTGGCGCCTGCAGCCTTACGCGTTAAGCACTGCAGCGTCCCCTAGTTGGGCTCCGTGGTGGGTGGCCGCCATTGCCGCCGAAATAAAACAAACTGTTATGGGAACACCAGCATTTCCCCGCCTACTTGATCGTCACCCTCTAAAGAGGGGACGCACCGATGAACTTTGCCTATCTTTGAACCGACCAAAAGATAACTATCCAAAATACCATGTTGTACACAGTGAAAATGCTTCAAAACCGGCCAGATCCATTTCTCCGTTCATAGTTGCGAAATCTTTGACGGAAGCTTTAGGCTCAGGTTACAAAGTCATCAAAATGGCTAGCGGAGACCTTCTTCTTGAGGTCCCTCAGAAACAACAGTACGAGAAACTCGGCAACCTTGTAACTTTCGGCAACATACCAATTTCTGTATCACCACACCGATCAATGAATAGCTCACGTGGAGTCGTATCAGAAGCAGACCTCCTAGAATTATCAGAAGCAGAACTCCTGGAAGGGTGGAAAGATCAAAATGTCACCAATGTAAAACGTATCATCATCAGACGGGACAATAAAGAAATCCCCACCAAACATCTTGTCCTCACATTTGGATCTAGCGTTCTGCCTGAAACCATCGAAACAGGATACATTAGGTTAACTGTTCGACCATATGTCCCTAACCCTAGACGGTGCTTCCAATGCCAAAGATTCGGCCATGGCTCACAGAGCTGTCGTGGTCAAATAACTTGTGCAAGGTGTGGAGTACAGGGCCACTCCTCCGACAACTGTACTGGCACTCCTCACTGTGTGAACTGCAGTGGTGACCACGCATCCTACTCACGTTCCTGTCCAAACTGGAAAAAAGAAAAGGACATAATCACCCTAAAAGTAAAAGAAAATATTTCTTTCAAGGAAGCCCGTAAGAGATGCTCACTTTTCCACAGCAAGTCTTATGCTGATGCGGCGCGTCGGGGGGCAGCGTCGCAGCGGCCACTGCCACCTGCCCAGCCCGCACACAGCGAGCTGTCGCTTGTGGCCCCTGCCCCCGGGGTGGAAGGAGCTAAGCCTACCCCACCCAACCAGCAAACAAGACCGGCTACCCTAGGGTTACCGGCACCACAACAGTCCACGGCGGCATCGTGCGCTTCGCGTAGCGAACCGGCAGGACCGCCAGCAGCGCCCACGGTGGGTGCAGTCCAAGCTGCCTCACCCTCTCCGGCCCCTGCTGCCGCTGGCAACAGCCGGCGCAGCTCAGGCCCAAAGGCAGCCCCATCAGCCTCCGGGCTGGTGGGCGCAAAGGTCTCGTCCTTCGCGGCGAGACTTTCTCGCGAAATTTCTCGCTCGCAAGAGCGCGTGTCCAGCGCCTCACATGAGTCAATGGACACTACACCCATCCCGACGGCGCATCAAGCGCCTAAGGAGCGGCGAGGCTCCCTCGACCGCTTCAAAAAGGACAAATCCCGCGTTACAGGGCCTGGAAAAGGTTCTGTAATCTAAGGCAACACTTCCTTTTTGTACACACAGCACCAATTTTACTTTCAGTATGGATATACAAATCATACAGTGGAACGTCCGAGGCATTCTTAGGAACCTCGATGATGTGCAAGAAATTCTCCACGAACACAATCCAAAAGTGCTGTGTGTACAGGAAACTCACTTAAAATCGGAACATGCAAACTTTCTTCGACAGTATGTTACGTTTCGTAAAGACCGCGATGATGCTCTTGCATCTTCAGGCGGTGTTGCCATTATAATTCAGAAAAGCATAGCGTGTCAACGTTTACCGCTGCAAACGCCCCTCGAAGCAGTGGCAGTTCGACTTGTTCTCTTAAACAAACTCGTCACCATTTGCTCGCTTTACATACCCCCACATTACCGCTTACACAAACATGAATTCCAGTCCCTAATAGACGAATTGCCAGAACCTTATCTTGTTCTTGGGGATCTGAATGCACACAGCGCACTGTGGGGCGACTCTCGCACCGATACTCGAGGCCGTCTAATTGAAGGCTTTCTTTTCTCATCCGGTGCATGTCTGCTAAACAAAAAAGAACCTACATATTATTGTCTTGCAAACAAAACTTTTTCTTCTATAGATCTCAGCATAGCTTCTCCATCCATATTTCCTGAACTTGAATGGGAAGTTATAAAAACCCTTACGGGAGCGACCATTTCCCCATACTGCTGAGAACACCAAGACAATACGAATCTCCACCACACGCTCCCCGGTGGAAGGTCGATGCAGCGGACTGGGAGAAATTCCAAAAACTTACCAGTACGCTCTCGTGGGCTGACATTTCATCACTCGGAATTGACGGTGCCGTCGAATATTTTACTAATTTCATAATTGATGCAGCTTTTAAATGTATTCCCCAAACAAGTGGACTTTCTAGCAAACGCCGTGTCCCGTGGTGGAATGAACAATGCCGGAACGCACGTAGGCAGCAGAACAAAGCATGGAGGCAGCTTCGCGATTTTCCTACTACTGAAAACCTCGTCAATTTCAAGAAAACAAAGTCCCAAGGTAGGAGAACGCGCAGACAAGCCAGAAGAGACAGCTGGCAAAAATTCTTATCAAGCATCAATTCGTACACGGATGAGGCCAAGGTTTGGAACAGGGTCAATAGAGTAAGAGGGCGACAAACACATCCGCCTCCCCTGGTACACACGCAGGGAGACAGCCTGGAGGACAAAGCGAACCATCTGGGTGCACATTTTGAACATGTGTCCAGTTCATCACACTATTCTCCAGCATTTATGAAATACAAAACAGCAATAGAAAAACAAAAACTAGACCGAAAGAGCACCGGGAACGAGCCATACAACTTACCTTTCTCTCTAGCAGAACTGCATGCATCACTCACCTGCTGCAACCAATCTGCCCCAGGCTCTGACCGCATACTATACGAAATGTTGAAGAACCTGCCCTCCGAAACGAAGAAAACCCTTCTCTGTCTGTATAACTGTGTATGGACCTCTGGCAAGATCCCCTCTGCCTGGAAAGAGGCCATAGTGATTCCTATCCTGAAGCAGGGCAAGGATCCATCGTCCGTATCGAGTTATCGGCCCATAGCTCTAACAAGCTGCATCTGCAAAGTCTTCGAGAAGATGATAAACCGCCGTCTGATACATTTCCTAGAATCAAACAAGCTGCTTGACCCATACCAGTGTGGATTTCGCGACGGCCGATCCACCACTGACCATCTGATACGCCTAGAGGCTCAGATTCGTGAGGCTTTTGTCCACAAGCAATTCTTCCTGTCTGTTTTCCTCGACATGGAAAAAGCATACGACACCACCTGGCGATTCGGAATACTAAGAGACCTCGCACACTTTGGAATACGTGGCATTATGCTGAATATCATTGAAAGTTATCTGTCCAACCGCAGATTCCGTGTCCGTGTGGGTAGCGCCTTATCAAGACCATATGTGCAGGAAACTGGAGTACCACAGGGTGGTGTGCTTAGTTGCACCCTCTTTATCGTGAAAATGAACTCTCTGCGTCTGTACATCCCACGCAACATATTTTATTCAGTATATGTCGACGATGTACAGATAGGGTTCACGTCATGTAACCTTGCAATCTGTGAGCGGCAGGTTCAGCTTGGTCTGAACAAACTGTCTAAGTGGGCAGACGAGAATGGGTTTCGGCTTAACCCACAAAAGTCCACATGCGTCCTCTTCTCCAGAAAGAGAGGTCTGTACCCTGATCCCAACATCGAGATACAGGGTGAGGGTCTACCTGTAAAAACGGAACACAAATTCTTGGGCGTAATTCTAGACCCGAAGCTAACATTTATCCCACATCTAAAGTACCTAAAAAACAAGTGCATGAAAACAATGAACATCCTGAAAGTGTTGTCTCGCACTGCGTGGGGTAGTGACACAAGATGTCTATTGAATCTCTATAAGAGCCTCATCCGATCCCGTATAGACTACGGTTCCATTATATATCACTCTGCGACGCTGAGCGCCTTGAAGATGTTGGACCCTGTCCACCATCTGGGTATCCGCCTTTCTACGGGTGCGTTCAGAACAAGCCCCGTAGAAAGCCTCTACGCTGAATCAAATGAATGGTCGCTCCATCTGCAGAGAACGTACTTATCCTTTGCATATTTCCTAAAAGTGAACTCAAACAATACGCACCCTACCTACACAATCATAAATGATCTGTCCAGTGCCCAAACCTTTCAGAACCGCCCCTCCGTGAGAAGGCCCTACGCACTGCGAGTAAGAAGTCTTGCCGAAGAAATGGATGTGTCGCTCCACGAGCACAATGTCATGCCCCCTCCTGTACAGCTGCCGCCATGGCAGTGGCAGCTGATTGACTGTGATCTGTCCTTCATTGAGGTTACAAAGCATGCGCCGGTCGTACATATCCGCATGCACTTCCTTGAATTGCAGCACAAGTACTCTTGTCCAGAATATTTTACTGACGCTTCAAAGTCGCTCGCTGGCGTGTCTTACGCGGCGGTCGGTCCATCCTTTTCGGCTGCGGGAGCTCTACACCCAAACACAACCATCTTTACAGCGGAGGCCTACGCCATCCTGGCGGCGGTTAAACACATCAAACAGTTAGACATACCCAAGGCAGTCATTTATACTGACTCTTTGAGCGTATTGAAATGTCTAAAAACTCAAGTAGGCACAGAAACCCCGTAATTATAGCTCTTTGTTCCACCATTTGCACCGCGTATGTATCGAAGCAGCAAATTGTGCTCTGCTGGGTGCCAGGGCACCGCGAGATCGAAGGGAATGAGTTGGCCGACAAGCTAGCCACATCCGTTCGCACAGACGCTGCCACTTCACCCATAGCTGTCCCTGTAATGGACCTAAAACCCTTTCTCAAGAAAAAGGTCAGGGCCTACTGGCAACGTCTGTGGGACAGAGAAACGAGCAACAAATTACACACTATAAAGCCTCAACTCGCTCATTGGCCACCAGAATCGAAGACACGCCGCACACAAGTTACACTTTGCAGACTCAGAATAGGACACACATACAGTACACACGCATACTTATTGTCCGGTGGCGATCCGCCTGTCTGTGATGAATGTGGCGAGCCACTTAGTGTACTTCACGTCCTCCTGCAATGCCCTGAACTGGAGCCTCAGAGGAAAAGACATTTTTCATTATCATTACGGCAGAATCTACCATTGCATCCATGTATGTTTTTGGGCAATGAACCTCTTTTTAAATACCAATCCGTTATCGCGTTTTTAAAGGATATACCTAACTTTCGTGTTATATATCCAGGTGACTTGTAGCACGGCCTCTCTGGAGAGGCCGCTGCTGCGGTATTTTATTAAAGAAAGCACGTGCCTCCGGGTCTTTGTGTACAAAGGCTTCCGGTAGGCGTCGTGCTACTTTTATACTCTTAATACTCTAAGCACCATGACCATTTCTCATCCATTCACTACCCATAGATCATTCCACACGTCACTGCCATAATTCTATTCGATATATGTTTTACGCTTCTATACCGCGATTTGTTCTTAGGCCCCTTTACAGCCACATTGCATCCCGTCATCGGAACTCACTGATCATGGCAAACATACCATTCATTGTCTTGGCGCTCTTTGGCCACATTTGGCCCTTGCGCCACAAAACACCAAATATCATCATCATCAGGAATGATTATTTTGCGGTTAATACTCAAGTTATTTTAATATACAGCTTTTCTACAGCCTGTTTTGGTGTTTTTCTAGTGACGTTGCAATATGTGTTCACGTCAAAGCAGGACATAGCGACATTTTGACACTCGTTTTAGCTTGCTAGGTTGCCCTGTATCCTAGTGCGCATTACAAGGGTCTATGTAGCAGCATAGTGGACAACGGAGCGAGCCGCAGCAAGTGTCGAAACGTTGCAATGCCCTGCTTTGACGTGGCCACATACTGTGATATCATGGCACAGTATACAGCTGGGAAATGAAACCATAACTCTCTGTAGAAAAGCTATTCCAAGCAATTATTCGCGTTGCTCTGATGCTTTTCACTATTTTCTTTAGGGTTAGAGCTTTAGGACATTCATTTACCGTAAAAAATGAAGTTTTCAGGCACTGCCCACAACTAGAGTATACCTTTGTGGGGATTGAGGAATGCGCCTGTACCATTGCGCGAGCTTCACCTGATCTGCCATCCCTGCATTTTTTCCCTCGGTTCCACTCACAACCGGCTTCAGCGGCGGCGCTCCACTCGCAACAGTCTGCGGTGGGGCAGGACGCTGACGTCTGGACGCGGCCTTGCTGACTGCTGAGTGTGTCTCTTATCTCCGGGACCAGTGCGGGGTACGTACATGATTTCCTCTCGTCCGCCGACACCTTTGCGACTAGGACTTGAGCTCGTGCACGGTGCCTTTGCCCGTGCGGGGAGCGCGTATTTTGTGGTAATCCTTTCCCGACTCTAAGCCGAAGAGCGGTGCCTAGTGCTCGTGTGAGGTCGTACCACACCGAGCCACACTTGCTGAAGGAGATTGCCTGAGCTCTTGCGAGTTGGCCCAATGGTCATCGCGAGAACAAGTAGCATAACCACCAGGACTATTCCCAACGGCGTGTCCCTGCTTGAGCTTGTGCTTTCGCAGCGACGTGCTCTGGGGGTTGTGTCTATTTTCACTCTTGGTGCGGGACCCCTTTGGTTCCCCACCGCCCGGGCGTTTGTGCAGTGTTGGTGCCGCCGGAGTCAGTAAACGGTTTCAGTTAACTCAGGGCAATATCATGGTAATGTTCATGCGTGCGTTGCTCGGTAGCCCCTTGCGGCCTGAGTTCGTGCACAGCGGTGCTGGAGGTGACGGCTGACCCGGCCCTGTGGCTCGCTAAGCTCGAACCCGCGGTGGTCGGTACTCCTGCGAGACGCTAAAACCCCACACTGGTGCAGCCCAGACGGCGCCAGTGTGGGGTTTTAGCTTCTCACAGCAGTACCGACCACCGCGGGTTCGAGCTTAGCGATCCACAGGGCCGCGTCAGCCGTCGCCTTCAGCTACGCTGTGTACGAACTCAGCCTGCAAGGGGCTACCGGGCGACGCACGCATGAACACGGTATTGCCCTGAGTTAACGGAAACCGTTTACGGACTCCGGCGGCACCAACACTGCACAAACACCCGGGCGGCGGGGAACCAAAGGGGAGTCCCGCACCAAGACTGAAAATAGACACAAGCGCCTATTGCACGTCGCTGCGAAAGCACAAGCTCAAGCAGGGACACGCCGTTGGGAATAGTCCTGGTAGTTATGCTACTTGTTCTCGCGATGAACAATGGACCAACTCGCAAGAGCTCAGGCAATCTCCTTCAGCAAGTGTGGCTCGGTGTGGTACGACCTCACACGAGCACTAGGCACCGCTCTTCGGCTTAGAGTCGGGAAAGGATTACCACAAAATACGCGCTCCCCGCACGGGCAAAGGCACCGTGCACGAGCTCAAGTCCTAGTCGCAAAGGTGTCGGCGGACGAGAGGAAATCATGTACGTACCCCGCACTGGTCGCGGAGATAAGAGACACACTCAGCAGTCAGCAAGGCCGCGTCCAGACGTCAGCGTCCTGCCCCCACCGCAAACTGTTGCGAGTGGAACCGAGGGGGAAACGTAGGGATGGCAGAAAAGCTGAAGCCGGCACAATGGCAACGGCGCATTCCTCAATCCCCACACTTTGCACCATACTGCAGGACAGTGCAAATATGTTTCCCAGTGTTCGATCACTGCTTATATGCTTTGAAAAAATTGATCAGCTCTAGGGCTTTCACACGTGGCTTTGTGTGGCTTAGATTCAAAAAAGCATGTTGCAAGAATGTTAACTGTTTACATGCTTTCCTAGGATACTCAATATGAAATACCCAGAATGAGGAAAACAGGCATGCAATCCCTGCTAAGTTCGACACACTGAAGAGCCGCTGGCCATCCACAAAGATGTCCAGGGCTCCATCAGACCTAACCAATGATGGGGGCAGCTGTGGTGCTTCCTGCATAAACGTAACAGATACTTATAAATCATATCACAAGGTATACGCACCTGAGCTGGAAGTTGAAGCATGTTCAGGCCCTCTAAATCGTGCTCGGAAATGAGCTGTTAAACCTAAGTTACAGCGACTTCGAGTACTTACAGCGGACAGCTGGGCTAGTTGGCAAATCGACATTTCATGCATTTCCATGACTTATAAGAAATGGGAAAATTTTAAAGAGGAAAGATGCAAGGAGAGGTGGGACGCTGGTCTTCAACTGATTGTAATGCATGAAAAGGTGCAAGTACATACGTACGTTCACTGATCATGCGCCAACAGACGGCCGAACATGAATTATTATGCATGCTTAAACTACTTATCAAAGATGCGTGGCAGATAGGTTTTGATTGGGGTAAATGTTTACTTTCATTGAGAGCGATGGAAGCTGTACTGATACATTTATAGCTTTCTTTTTTAACGAAAAAATCTTCGAGAATCACACTGCGCCTTTCGTCCTTGTACCTGCCTAGAACACGTGTGCTGTTAAATACTGGTGCGCAGTGGCATCGTTTACAATGGTCTGCTAAGTGACCAGATCCCGCTAGTGCCCGGACTTGCACACAGTGTTCTCTCAATCTGTCTTGAACACGACTGGTCCGGCGAATTTAACATTTGCCAAAGGACAGGGGGATGTGGTAAACAACCCCGGTACTACACGCAATGAAAGGGATAGCATGCTTCTTCGTGCAGGCTGGACCTTTGTGCCCTCGTTCGTTCACTGCTCAACAGATGCGAGCTAGTTTTTCAGGCGCTGAAAACAGCAGAGGGACATCACACTTGGCGGCTGTGCATTTGAAGCATTGTGACAGGCGGTGCACATAAGGCACAACCGCTCGTTTATCCAGCTGAGTCTGGATGCCTTTTGCGTTTAAAGTGTGGTGTCCCTCTGGTATTTTCTACTTGCGCATAAATGTCAATACCATAGCACTCACCGTTGTGAAGATGGTGTCGAGCTGCTCCTTGCAGCGCGCTGCTACAAACTCCAGCACAGCCAGCACAGGTTCATCTGCAAGGTGAAGTGGAATGTTGTTATTTTCGTAAAATAGCAAATTCATTCACTCCCAGCAGCTTCTAACCTGCTCATACTGTAATATACTGTACAACAATATACTGCAGCAAAGCACAACCAGTACTTTTTTGTACCCATGGCTGAGCAACTCAAGTGCGTGAGGTGATTAGAGTGGATGAAAATTCATATTTATATCTCAATCTCTGAACCAGCTCCCAAGGCAAAGGGAGACTACAATTAAAAAAAATGCAGGATATACATTACAGGTCAGGAAATACCTATCGCTTTAAAATTGTGCTTACATTCACCTGACCCTGCTGTTTCGCTAGCCTTCACACCACCACCGGCATAACCATAAACTTTCGTGGCAGACAAGGTGGTAGCTATTGCTTAAAAATTTCATTAAACACTTTGGAAATGTTCACCTAAATAGTCAATTTTTAGCATAAACCATAATCGCAAATCATGCCACATCATTTCGCAAGCTTGCAGTGAATCTTCACAAAATTATACGAAGCTATATAGACCCTCTTCGTAGAGTAGATTGCTCAAGGAGAACGAGATGGCACTTTGGGCCTCCGCGATACTGCCTCAAGCAAAAGCACACAAATGCTTCTACACTTCTACCATAAGATTGCATGTCGATTGATAACACACTGTGCTCTATTCATGCTGCAAAAACAGTGACCCGCGTATTAAAGAGAGGAATGAATGTGTGTGCAAAGCACAGGCAAACCGCTGCTACACTAGGACTGCCTATGTTGCTCGCTCTTCGCAATGCGCAGATTCCCCGAGGACCAGAAAATGCACTCATCACCAGTGTTAGATCGCACATCAAAAGAGAGGACTTTAACCCCGAAATGTTGGCAAGAGTGAGCATTGGCACTGGCTGTAATGGCAAGTTTCTCGCACATTCAATCAAACTTATTCACTTATGCCCACTCTATCGACCACGTGAATGTGCACACACTTTAAATCCATGCGATGAAGCATGGTTGACAGATCACTCAACACACTACTGTTCTAAAGCTGCAAAATGAGCAAATACTAGAACTGTAATTGAAATTTTTTTATAAACTGGGGTTATTAATTCACCAAAATTTCGTACATCTGTGCACTTCATTTTGCCTCATTTTCAACATAACCTCCAGAGGTTTAAACCTGTGATTTCATGCTTAAAAACAGAATGCTTTAGATGATATGGCATACCAAGGGATGTTATGTGAATAAACAAATCAAAACATCACTGATGTGGGCAGTTATTCAGAGCTCTTTTTTTTGCATTAGACAATGCATTGGAGGGCAAAAATTCAAAATTGGCACAACCTGCACCTGCAAGAATGACTATCACCCAGAATAACTACGGGTTTCTTGCCAACACTCTGAAAGTAGAGACAGTAACAATGTTGAATTACCAGTTGCCACTTCCGAGAACGTTGCCACCTCATCGGAACTTCCCCGATTAAGGATGACGGTTCCCATTTTACTGCAGCCATCTTGAATGCAGTCGGCTGCTGCCCTTTTGAAGAGAGTTTCGAATTCCACCAGTAGCTGAAAATGAAGTGCACAAGGATTACTACATATTGCATGCAAAAAAGAAGCTGAAAACATACCGAGACTTCCGTTGCCAAAAATGGGTACAGAAGTAATGCTTCTGCAAGCGTCATGCTCTTCAGGCGCTCATGCCAATCTTGAGCTGTGGCTAGCAGCCTGGGTCGCAGCATCTCCTCATCCCTGCAGTGAGGATTCTTGTTGAGCCACTCGTTATGCAGCGAGATAGAATGCACGGTTTCACCGTGCACAACCAAGTGGCTGCAATCCTGTAATACATACAACAAAAATGTTAGTAATACGGCTTTTAATTGATTTCAACGGTTTTGCATTAAGTTATGAGTCAGTAGGGAATAATATGATAAACGGCAGAACAAAGTCTAACACTCTCAGTGGACCCGATAATCTATAAGTGGACTTTTGCCATGTGTTCCTTCGAACGGAAATGAAGCAGACAATGCTTACACCACCAAGTGACATACAAGCCAAGGAGGCGTCGAGCCACAAAGTGTACATTCTTAGGAGGAAAGCAAAGTGGTGAGGGTATCAGAAAATATGCGGCCTATGGTTCATTTTAGTGCCACACTATAGTTGAACACAGTAATAATAAAATCACAGGAGAAAGTATGAAGTGTGAAGTCGTCACAATATATGCTTGCCAGACATAGCTTAGATTTCACAAGACTCAGCTCGTCCCGGCTCCAAGCCGAAGTATACAACCGATAGTGCTCTTGGCACTGATAACGAGCTTGACACAGTGGAAAAGACTTGTCGGGGACACTTTCGGTGCCAAGTCATGCGAAATCTTGCGAACTTGTTTCTGAATTGCGATTTCTTAAATAAAGGCCCCATTCTTGTCGCATTACATTTCTTGCATTACTTTCCCCCCTCCCCTTTGTTTTTTTAATGTGACTGGAAAGTATGCCCTTGCGTTACATACGACTAAATCTGGCATGTTGAGATCTTAAACTCCAGTTGAGCAATTTGAAATGAGCCTACCATTGTAAAGTATAAAGCAAGAGTGTACAAAAAATTTACAAATACAATAAAGCTGGGGAGGAGTTCAGATAGTCAGAATGCAGGTGGAGGGTCTCTCTATCTGCCCTTAATTGGTTCTTCATTAGGAAAAGCGTTCGCCCACAGAAACGTAGTGGCTGGGCACTTGCCATGCCACTTGATCATAATGAGATGCGCCAAAGAGTAAGGTGGGCTGCCTTTGAACATTGTCACTTGCTTCGTATTTTGTTGTACCCACACAAATTAGCCTTGGCAATGAACTAACGAGGACTTATGCTTTTGTACAGCCACCAACCAGATAAAATAACTGACAAAATACACTTGCTATGCATGTGCCTTCCCAAAAGAAAGCTGCATGGAAAGCTGAAGAAAAAGATATTTTAAATGCAACTTACGAACAGGCGGCACAACTTCTTGTTAGGTGCATTTGATGGGGGCACCTTTGTCCCTGTGTGATGCGCCTTCCACTTCACTGTCTGCATCTCCTCAGAAGGATGCTCGACCTTCTTTCGCATGTTTTTAAATTTTGCCCGCAGTCCCAGCACCCATGACTCCTGTAAATTAATTTGAACGATAAGACAAAAACCAGTATAATGCAAGTACCAAAAGGAAACAAACTGTTAGAGTGGCTCATATGTTCATCAACAGTGCCTCAAAGGGCACTACAATGACCTGTTTATTACTACTTGTAGAGCGGCATGAAAATGCAATTTGCTTCTATGTACATGTCATCTATAATACAATAAAAATAAAATGTCACTATGGCTTGACAACAATTGGGCACATGATGTCAAGCAAGACAAGCACAAACTGTTGTCTCGTGTGCATTAAATGTCTAAGTTGGCTTCTGTTTCAGTGCTCCAAAATAATCCTTGCATCAAATGAAGGGGTCCGGAGAGGTCCTGCTCTTAAAGCTTCATCCTAAGCAGTTATCTCAAAACTGAAGGACAGAAATGCATTGCTAATGCTTGCCATTTGCACTAGCTCCACTAAGGTTCATAAGAACAACAGGCCTGCTGATGGCATCAGGTTCACCAAAGTTGCACATAGGTATTCCGCAAGTTTACTAAAGAATTGCAAAGTAGACATGCGCATAATGGAAGCTTACGCGCGCGCGCACACACACACACACACACACACACACACACACACACACACACACGACACACGCACGCACACACGTCACGCACGCACGCACGCACGCACGCACGCACGCACGCACGCACGCACGCACGCACGCACGCACGCACGCACGCACGCAGCACGCACGCACGCACGCACGCACGCACGCACGCACGCACGCACGCACGCACGCACGCACTCACGGCACGCACGCACGCCCGCACGCACGCACGCCGCACGCACGCACGCACGCACGCACGCACTCACTCAAGCACCACCACACACATACACACACACACACACACACACACACACACCACACACACACACACACACACACACCACACCACCACACACACCACACATCACCACACAGACACACACACACACACACACACACACACACACACACACACACACACACACACCACACACACACACACACATCACACACACACACACACACACACACACCACACACACACACACACACACACACACACACACACACACAACAACACACACACACACACACACACACACACACACAGAGGTGCTACTTGCAACGCTTTATTTTTGTGACCTGTTGCTTACTTTATACACTACTGACACCAGCGTAAGCTATGCATACCAGTGCACAGCACAGAAAAGAAAGTACAAACGCTTGACAACAAATGAAAACCAAGCAATCCATACTGTCATTCCTAGACAATAGGTTAGTTGACTATTAGGACTTCACAAGCCATGCTTACACATCTCTCTCAAGTTTTTGAATCTCGCACACTTCAGTAATCTCTCTAGCAAGCTGATTCTCAATTTGACCGACAATTCTGCGGGTATCAAACAATGGACGACAGCCAATGTCTTACAGTGCATCACAAAAACATTACTAGGCAGGTTATCGAAGCATGAAATTGAAAGCTTGGTGAAATATTTTCTTAGAATGCAACACAGAATACTTGGATTTTATAAGTCGTCAAGTGTTTGAACTTTTTGTATTCCGTACTGATATGCGAAGATTACACTGATGTTAACAGTGCATATAGTAGTAACAGGTCGCAACGTTAAACTGTTGAAAGTAGTGCCTGCTGTGTATGTGCCTTTCTTTTACGCCCACGTCTAGTTAATGCTTCTTTAGTCATTCTTATGGCATCTGGTTCTATTGGCCAGGCAACCATTTTTGCAAGCAGCCTTTGAAAGGACTTACCATGTTTCAAAACATCACATGCCAATGCTGCTCTAAGGGTGAATTAGCATCATGCAGACAATGCAGTAGTCCTAACAAAGCTAGCATTCAGCTGTTTCTCCTAAAACAAGGAAACCAAGCATGCACAACTTGCAAACTCATATTGTGTGGCCACAGTGGACAAACAGATATGACACAGTCAAGTAGGTTCAAGTTTACATTCTCTGATTGGTAATTGCACTTTTTAGTTCCAGTATTCAGAATTTTGGATTCATTATTCTCCCGGGGTAAACTATTACACAGCAGTCTTCCTACACTGCTGGAGATTCATTAAAGCTACGAGCAGATAGATCTTTGAGGAGTGCATAAGAGTAACACTAAATGAGTTTAGACTGATAAAGCATTCTTAAAAGCTCTATATTCATCATTTTGTGACAATAGGTTCATTATTGCAAGAAAACAAAAAGGCCAAAGTTTCGTTTCTATATTTTAGGAATGCATATAATTCATAAATCCCATCATTCCACTACTGCCGCGCTATAACTTTACTAGAAAAGCAAACAGACTTACATTACGTGCATTATAAAAGCAACAGCACTAAGTATTACACTGAAAGATAAATAAAGACGACGATATCACCATTCCACTCTGATCTTCAATGTCATCCTTTGGGTGCGCATACTTGGTGATTAGTCTCTCCACTGCCGTTCTATAGAGCAGCTTACTGGGCCAGCCTATGCGGGGATAAAGAAAGTGATTGCATTATCAAGATATACATAACACATCCAATGTATTAGCAAAAAGTTGCACAAAGCGTCCTACTGTGTTCAAAAAGGTATAATACAGAGCCTTTAATGCATAACCTATACGCTCTAACACAAACCAAACAGATAGTTAACGAGCTCCAGAGGGCATTGCAGCGACACGATAACAAGGTTCGAACAAGTTTCTCACATCACCTTTCCTCTCTGCCGCGTTTCCTGTCTGTATATACGTGCTCCAACCACCCCCCGACGCGGCATGCAAGTGATTGCAACAGCAGCAGAAAATTCGAAGAGGCAATGAGATCTTCGCTTTAAAGAATAGCAGCAGTGCTCAACACCATGAACATGACACGTCCCTCTGCTCCAGTATTAAAGGAGGCAGGGAAGAAACACTGCTTGCGGGCGCTAGTCCAGACAAAAGGAGAGAGTGTCTGCTTTGACAGCGACGCTCACCTCCTGGTGGCATGTAACAGGATGGGTAATTCTCTTTTCTTGAATCATGTTTTGAAAATTAGTTTGTTAAAATGCTCCTGGACGGTCTTTTTTGAACTTCCAGGAATAACCGAAATTTGCAACGGGGCCTTGTAGGGTCCTTTTAAATTGACATTAGGACAAAATTGCGACGTCACTAAGAGTAAAATTTCGGCATCATAACAGGCAAGACGTACGACATCATGGTACGGTGTGCATCCAATATAAAATGTACTATGAACTCACTAAAAGATGCTAAAAAATTTGAAGCCCACACCAACAGTGCCTTCAGCAATGACAGCAACTAAAATATGACGCAATAGTGGCAGAACCAGCATAAAAGCACTGCTTACCACGCTATCTTCACACAGGCTTGAAATAGCCCATCTGTAATGGCGCGTCGAACTCGGCCGCTTATGGGTATTTTCATTCGTAGGATGTCCTCGTAAGGGCCATACGACGGTAGAACAAACTGCAAGTAATCGCCTCGACTTTGCAGTGGCACACGCTCTGGAATGCCCTCCAGACAGAGGTGCTGACAAAAAGGAAAAGTATATATACTCAGTCGCAGCCAAAAAATCACAACAAACAATAATACACTATATAGGCTTGGTTTAATCATGAGACAAGCATTTTTACCTGGGAATGGTGCAGTCACTGCTGCACACGATGCTGGTGCTGGCGGCAGCGTCTGCATCCTGCACAGCAGGTCTGGCATGCTGCAAAACGAAGAGGCATGCTTATAGAGTACATGGCTGCAATTTCACTTCAGCAGAAACTTTTTACTATAATCTAACAGTGGGGAAATGGGGTTTGCCACATGTAATCTAAATACCAATTGCTTCCTAATGTTCCCGCTGATAAACAGCAGTACTCATACAAGGGTTACCATTTATCTGTGTACAAAAGTTATGTGCCCACTTAGGAGCATGTGCTGGCGTGGTCATACTTGCATGAGCATGCATATGTTGCTTTATGGTTCCCCTTGCAGAGAAAGCGGAAGTTCCAAGCGAGGGAAGGCTGGCTGCAAGAAGCAGCCTGTTAGGTTTTGTTCCTCAAGCACAACCTTGTTTCTGAAATACATTCCTCTTTCATAAAGTGAGCCACTGTGAATCGGGACCTGCATGTTCAGATTAAGCGTAACAGCAGCAGAACGTGTACTTACACTAATTATTTTCCTTATACTGCGTGGATTGTGTACTGCCAATCTATGTCAGCTCTACCTTTTGGAGCATGCTGTGTATGAGCTCAGCTTGCTCTACGCAGCTGGTCTGGTAAGCTGCTAAATAAACAAAAAATATTAATAGATTCTATTTGTGTGTCTTTTATAATGTTACTTCCGTGCTGAGTTTCCTGGGTAGCCGGAAAGAATCGGTTTTACTTTTCCACACATAGAAGTGCCACACAAATTACGTCGTCTGGTTCAGGCACTAATTTTTTGCCAGCTTCACTTTCCCCTTGTGGGGGACAATGACTTCCGGCTCCATATGAATAAAATCCTCCAGGATGTCATCGTAAATATGGACCTAAAAGAGATTATAAACAGAATGACACATAAACAATCTGCACGCAGTACATAAACACAAAGACCTGACATTGCCCACGCAGTACATAAACAACAAAGACCTCACAAAGCCCTAGTTGCAGTTACTAGCCCCCCCCCCCCCCCCCAATAAAAAAAGCCTTCTCCCAGAACATTACCGGTGATAATGGAACAGCCATAATGACTGTACCCGGAATCATTAACAAAACATTAAAAAGACGCGAAAACATCACGACAGAACCCGAGGCTTGCGTGTGAATAAAAACGGTTCACTGTCGTTCAAACACGACACCGACATGCAACGCTGCCTAGTTCCTTCATAAGTACTTCAAATATTATTAGTTATTATTCAAACATTATTTAACATTATTCTTCGACGAGTCGAACAAAGAGTCGAACTCTTCGTAAGCATTAAAAAATCGACATGGCACTTACCAAGGTGCTGTCTGAATCGTCGTGATTGCCGAAAGAGCAGCCACAACTTCTCTATGTACACCTGTTCTCAGTGTAAGCTTCTTTCGCTCGCCGGTCTACAGAATTGCGAGCATACAATAGCGTCGGCTATCGAACTCGCTCATGTGGAGATGGGGTGGATAGGGCAAAGCACGTGCGAGCGATCACTGTGAAAAATGCCGCGCAGTGACGCGAGAATCGAGACGCGAGCGTGCGAGACGAGATAGAACGAACACAGTCGCGGCGCACGTTAAACTCCGACAAATCTTTAAGTTGTTCAACAATATTCGTTTGCGACTCACCTCCATTCACAGACACTCATTCGCACTCACCTCCACTCACACTCACTGGCACTCAACTCCACTCACTCGCACTCACACTCACTGGCACTCACCTGCGCTCACTGGCACTCGCACTCACTTGCACTCACACTCACTGGCACTTACACTCACTGGCACTCACCTCCACTCACAACACAGGCACTCACCTCCACTCACACTCACAGGCACTCACTCCCACTCGCACTCACCTGCACTGACACTCACTGGCACTCACTCGCACTCACCCCCACTCACACGCACTCGCTCGCACTCGCACTCACCTGCACTCACACTCAGTGACACTCACTCGCACTCGCACTCACGCCTTTGAAATGAGTGCGAGTGAGTGTGAGTGAGTGCACTCATGAGTGCGCCGACCTATGACTGGCACTCACTCACACTCACCGGCACTCACTTGCACTCACACTCATTGGCACTCACCTGCACTCACTCGCGCTCACACTCACTGGCACGCACCTCCACTCACACACGCCTCCACTCACACTCACAAGCACTCACCTCCACTCACACTTCCTGGCACTCGCACTCACCCCTTTGAAATGAGTGCGAGTGTGAGTGAGTGCACTCATGAGTCACTATGCCGATCTATACCGCTCACAATTCATGTATATTCATAACGAAGCTTTCCAATTTAGCACCTGTTGCATCGGCAGTGCTCCAAGGCCGTGTTTGGACCCAGTTTTTAACTTTTAATATACATAAAAGATTTGCCTTCCCGATTACATGGTAACATCCGTCTATTCGCTGACTATTCTATTTCACCACCATATACAAATCACCATATACAAAATTTGCCTATTCTTGCTTCAGGAGGTGGACAGGATGACTCTAAATGCCCAAAAATATGTAACGCTAACAGTAAGTAGAAACAGATATCTGAGTTTACTTACATTATTAATGGCACACCTCTCACTTGTGCATTTCAGCGTAAATACTTAGGTGTCAAGGTGCTTAGGTGTCAAGGTCATGGTGCTTTTTAACATATGCTCTCCGATGGGAAAGCCATGTTAACAAATAACCTCAAGTGGAACCAATGTACATGCTAAGCACTAAGCGACTCTTCTTTCTGAGAAGACGCCTTCGTCTTGCGCCCCCAAATACAAATCTGCTGGCCTACAAATGCTTGTTCGACTAGTGTTGGAGCACGCCAATATTGCTTGGATTCCGTACACAAATGAACTTATTGCATGAATGGAATGGTGCAGAGGAAGGGCAATAAGCTTCTGTTTTAATAAATACAAGTTAACGGAGTCATTGACTGAATTATTAAAGAGAGCTGGTTTATTAACACTGCAAAGTAGAGCAAAACTAGCACGACAAATGTTTTTGTTTCAATTTATTCATGGTGACATAAACATTGACGTATCCGTACTAAGTTCTTCGAATAATTCTAGGTCCACACGCCAGAAGCACTCTCGAACACCTAAAGAATATACCTTTAACTCAAATTGCTTTAAATGTTCAAATTTCCTTAAAACAATTAGAGAACGGAATGAACTTAGTAGTTCCGTTACTAACGCTTTATCTTTAAATAACTTATTCATAACTTCGAGCGGCCGCCATCTTGGAACAGCGTTCGCTCAGAGTTTGCCCCTCGCTGATCATCGAGGGAACGGCAGGCAGACAAGACGTAAAACGAACTGGTTTCATACATCTCTACGGGCGAGCGAACATGGAGAAACAGAGCGACTACTGCATGACAGCAACTGCAAAAAAGTGAAGCTGAGTTCTTATCTACAGTGGAGGGCGCTCTCCCTTTATATCCCGACCGGGGTTCTGTCTTCAGTTCTGTCTTGTTCCAGCACGGAGTCTGGAACAAACAATGTCAATGCGTCTTTATGCTTTTGAGGACGGATTGGCATTATATGGGTGCACGCGCGTGGCGCTCCGTGCATTCTGTTTCCTTTGAATGAAAAAAAAAAAAAAAAAAATCTATTTCGCGGTTGAAGCGCACGCGCACAAGAAAAAACGCGTCGAGCACAGAAAAAAAAAAAAAAAAAAAAAAAAAAAACCTCATGGACAACTTGTGCGCGCGACAAGGGGGGGGGGGGGGGGGGAGGCGGAGCGAGTAGCGCGACGGCCAAGTCGGTATAATAAAAACATACAGATAAAAAAGGAACTGCTATAGAGAGGAGGAGGTGACGCGCGGCTTCTGTGTCTGTTGCCATGCCAAAGTAAACAACCATGTGCGCTGCCATTTTTATACAGTATCGCCCGCCTGTAAGGGCCGTAACTTAAGGGCGCCTTGGCACTAGCGTCGAAAAAGAGCGGCTGCACTAACGCGACCAATGGGAGAATGCGGAGATTCCCACGGCGGTCTGGAACACGAGACAGTCTGGCTCAATCAGGAACGCAGGCGCAAGATCGGACCATAAATGGGCACAACCGTCTCCATACACGCTCCTGCAAGCACCCGGCGCCAACTTGTCGCGTCGGCAGAAGGGGTGAGCGTTCAAAGGAGGAGTAGGCGCTGTTGGTACACACACGCACGCGCACATACAGCTCGCGTGACTTCCAACGGTCATGTGTCGCCGACTTGTCGGCGCCTCCCTAAAGCCGACGAGCCTTAAGCCCAGACCACACGTACGCTTGCGGACGCGCGTAAGCTACGCGCCTAGCGAGGAATGGCGGTTTGTATCCACAAATACGCGCGACAGCGCGCGCTCACTGGCCTCACTCGTTGACGCCTTGGCAGACGCCACTTCGTATTTCGTTGTTGACAGTGCTTCAAAATGCTTCGATATCTATAAAGGTAATTGTTATATTTTTGGAGCTGTTAGATCAGCACAAAGAGTGAAGAAAAAGCACTTTCTTGCATGGTATAAATCTGCTTAAAGGGACACTAAAGAGAAACAGGAAGTTCAGCTGGAATAAAAGAGGGACCTTCAGGAATGCATGCAGTTTTTGTTGGGTGCAGAAATATGAGTTATTAGCGGAGAAATTCGTAAAGAAAGACCAAATATCTCTTCCTCAATTTCTCTCACCCCAGATTTGGCGCTGAAGCAGTGTCATCACAGATTTCATTGCTCTCAGCGAATCAGAATGCGCCATGATACGTCACCGCTTTGCGTAAACGGCCGAGGCACTGGATGCATCATGGCTGCATGCATGGTCGCTGCGTTTGCGTTCGCCGCGATGGATACCATTGCTGCCGCTGAACCTTGCAACGAAGAGCTCGCCAGGGAAGCAGGACTGCATTTCAGCGTTATTCAGTGAAACGGAGCGCGAAATCATCCTCCGTGCTCGAGCGGTAGGTGTTTCCGCGTGCGATGGCGGTGAGCCGCCGGCCGCGCCGGTGGAAAGCAGAGCTTCGTTTTCGTCGACGGAACGCGAAGCGTCCGGTCCGCCAGGCGACGATGTTCCCGTCAGAACAAGCGTAGAAAGTTGCGCACGTACACGGTATGGTTATTTCGCGGCTTTATTTAATGACATTAAGCACTCACCGAGCCGCCAGTTTGCTGCTGCAGGGCACCGGAAGGGGGTTTGATGAAGGCCGCATTGAGGGAACAGCTCGAGAAAGGACTGGCCTCTGCGGCACGCCAAGATACTTTCCGAGGGCAGGATTATACCCATAATCCGAGGGCGAGAATGCAGAGAGCACACCATCGGTTTCTCTGGCTCTTTTGCCGTTTTATCATCGGCAGAGCACAGTGCCATTGCGAACGCCGGGGAGCCAGGGCTCACCGCGCGACACCACATGAAAGGACACAATCGAGTCAACACTGCCGCTGCCCCTAAGCAAGCGCCTTGGGCCATTTATACAGCCCTCAACACTACACACACGAGGCATTTTCCGGCTGTTTCCCGCGAAGTCAACGTTTTTCGAGCCACGCAACACGCAACCAAACACCGTAGAGCGGAACAGGCGCGCGCGACGATGAAGTGACCAAAAACGAAACTACGAAACTATCACGACCGGATGTATCACCATGCATTTTTTCTTACTTATTTAATTTGTGCTAAACTTGTACTTCCTCGCTTGAAAACGGTTTAAAAAGTTGGCAAATGCTGTCTATGTACGTTTAAGGTGTATTTCATTTGCGTTTTATTAACAGCGATAAATCGCTCTCGACCAATCGCGACCGGCCTGCATTTGTAATCTCCGACGTCACGAACGTGTACTGCGGGAAAATTCGAAGGGGCGTCAGCACCTATCCTTCAGTTTTTCGCTATTTTCTCGCTTATTAAACATCTGTTTGCAGTAAAATGGTATGGCTGTGATCGTGAAGAATAATCTACCATTTAAGCTCAACTTCCGGTTTCTCTTTAGTGTCCCTTTAACTGAGAGTTGAATGCACCGCGCAGTCGCTGCTTAGCCAGGCGCGCCGACGCAAGGCAGCATCAGGCGCGCGTTAACTGAGAGGAGCTGATCACCGAGATCGCGCTCGTTTCGATGCGTACGAGCCGTGCCGCACGTCTGCGCATGCGTGGGCGCGCGGACGCGAGCTGTGCGCGTTTGTAAGCGTACGTGTAAGCGTACATAACGTCCTGTGGTCTGGGCTTTACGCATCACGGCCTTTGGCGTCGTCTGCAAACGTCTTTCGGATGCCCTGATTTTTTATGTCAGCGCTTGCGCTCGCGCTAACGGTTGCCACAAAAGCACAGTTGTAACATTAGCTATGGTGGAAACGAATGGACATGCTGAGCAGTTTCTTGTGAACAATCTTTTTTAAAACCTGTATCGGGATTTTTGTTGAGTAATCTGATCGATCATTGCGCATCCTGTCATTTTCGTCGATTGCTATTTTTTTACTCATACAAAGCTTATGTACTAATAAATTTCATGTATTAATTTGCAAGTGTTTTAGTACTTTCCATGTATAAATTACATGATTGTGCTTCTTTTGTATTTATATGTATGCCCTCCTCCCTTCAACGACCTCGAGATCGGCAGTATTCATAAAATAAAAAAATAAACGCTACGCGACTTCTGTTCGCCTGCTTGAGCGCATTTCAACCGCGCTCTTTTCGCTGCAGGAAAAAAAAATATATTTTCCCACCCTTGTCCCGCCTAACAACGAGAAGGATTCTGCGGAAGAGCCATTCGCACAATAAATACCGAGAACACGACAGAAATATAAACTACATCAATGTAGTACGCGCAAGTTTGGCAGGGCTGCAGAAAGTGACCTGGCTACCAAACACTTCCGAGTTGCAGCAGACAGCAAGCACAATGCGAAAAAAAAAAGCGCAGATATTCTGCTGAAATGCACTAAACTCACTTGCTTCACGCAAGTCAACAGCGCTCTCTCGTTGTTTCTAAAGTATTACAGAATATCAAATATCATCAACGCCAAAATCATAAGAGAGACCTGAAAGGTTCTTGGAAACCACCCAGTGGACGTATGAAACCTTAGCCACGGTCAAAACCATGCGCAAACCGCAGAGCTTATTTAATGTCCCAACTCGCGTAACTCCATGGAAGCGGCTTCACGCCTCCCGAGCAAGCGCCGAAACTGGGAGGGCGAGTGACGAGAGGAAGCGGGGCCGCGAGGAGTTCAGGATGAGGAGATATGTCTCCGTGCTTATTTTTTTTTTCAGCCCCGATGAAACTAGTGAATTGGAACATTTTGCAGATTTCATTTCACTATTTCACAAATGGACGCCCCCATTTTGTCCCCCAATTCGATGGGGGCCTAATGCCACAACCGCAGGTGCTCAAGGTTAATCCTGAGTCCGCCACTGCGGCGTGCCGCTTAATCATATTGTAGTTTTGGCAAGTAAACCCCGGAAATTATTATTATATTAGTCAAGTTCGCTCAATCATGTGTAATTCATGCAACATAAATGCCAAGTTTTAAATACTTTTAAAGGCCCTTTTTTACAATCAATCTGGTTAATAAAGGTATAAGGACGTGATCTCAAGTTCTCCTTAAGCATTCCATTATTTGATTACCTGAACGTTCTGATCTTTTGAGCAGTGCAAAAACTAATTCAAAGAGAAAGAATTTTTAAAATATAACCGCACACCAAGTGACGCTGCCCTGTGTCGGTTGCGAGCTCTTTACAGCGCAGTTGGGCATGTTCGACAAACATTTCGAGGAAGAAGGCTGACGGGACTGTTTCCACGTGTTTACTGCCGACGAAGCTGCTCATCTGAAGTATGGCTGTACCCGACAAGCACAACTGCAGTTAGGCGTTATGGGTCCGCTTGCACTGCAACATAACTCAAGACTTAATGCCAGGCATTCCATGAACAAAAAGCAATTATCTTGCTTTTAACTTCCAGAAAGATTCAATGACAGCTTTTGGGGCATACGCGAATGCTATGTTGCGTCACAACAGCTTTGCAGTCTCCGTCGAAGATATATCAGTGTGCTTGAGTCCTTAGCGCCATGACGCGATTTCTTACACCCGGCGCGGCGGAGACCACCGTTTCAGTCGCTAGACGGGCAAGTCCAAGTAAGCACAGACCAAGCATGCTGTTCCGGGCTTCCAGTGAATGTTTCCGAGACGCCAGAGGTGTTTGCCTGTGATTTCGCCTCTCGCATTGGAAATGCGGTCGCTGTGTTCTGACAAGTTCGAAATATCGCTGTATCTGCCATCAAATCTGCTTTCGAAATGGTTCACTCCAAAACTACCAAAGGTTAATGTTGGGGGTGTGTCGGAATGCGGTCTTTATGAAGGGTATACAAGGTTCTTTATCTTAACACGCGACTCGGTACCAGGCCCCTTTAAAATGCAGCCGATTTCCCTCAAGTAGCATCTCTCGTCGGCTGGACTGCCAGAGGTAGAATATCCGTCACTTCGATGACGCTGTCTCGGCCCTAGGCGATAATGTGACATGGCCGCAGCTTCCCAGAAGCGTGTCCTCGGGGTGGCAACATAGCCACGGGCAGTTGGAATATGAGAGGCATGGTTATATGCGAGTAGCTCTCGCTTCTAGTAAAAATACACGGAAAGAGCCATGTGTGAGCTGTTCATCATTTCAACGACAGAGGATGTCTCCGGGGCGCGAAGTTTGGGAAAACGTCATGATAGCGCTCGGAGCTCCAGCTCACCGATACATCTTGGTCAGAGTCCGTGAACATGTCATGTAGCACCCTCCCATACGAGTGTGTGTGTGTGTGTCTGCATGTGTGCGTGAATGTATGTGCATACAAAGCAGTGCAAAACTTTTGGAATGGGTCGGGAGTTGAACCCCTCCTCCCTTCCCCCCAGCCAGCCCCCTCTCTTGCTACTCCTACGATCACCGGCAAAGTACTTGGTCGAGTTCCAGCGGCGTGCACGTCAGCCCGAGTCGTCAAGATGGCTATTTGTTTTCGTTTCTCGTGGGGACATAGTAATGACGAAGAGAGCAATAGTGGCGCTGCTGCAGCTGCGCGACTCAAATGAAAAAGATCATGACCCAAATCTCCCTTTGCCGAAGTTCAACGCTGGCCACTTCACTGTTTTTAATAAATACCGTTACAACCCCAACCTCTGTCTGTCCATATCTCTCTGTCATTGACATAAGATGTGTTCATGCTTGCCGCCCATGCTCGCTAAGCTCCCCCTCGGTCGGATTCAGTCAAGATAGCGGGAAAATAGAGGGAGAGATTGACTGTCCGTATACTTAGTCAACCACTTAACGCCGAAACAAACACATACAAAAGGGAGAACAAAGCGGTATCTATCATTGCATGTTCGCTTTTTCTCCATGTATGCGAGCGTGCGTGTCTGTTACTCTGTGCTAACTTGGCTAGTCCCTCTTCCGCTCTGCCTGTTTATATAAGGAGCCTGTAGGTGTACGTTGAAGATGGAAGGAGGAAAAAAAATGAGGAGCCATTCGATCCACCCTCTGAAGGCGGATGACGAGCGAAGCTGTAGCAAATCACGTGGTTTTAAGCGTCTTCACTCAGTGGAGGTCATGGCAAAACTTGCCGGTCATGATTTGGATATGTCTGCAATCAGCGCTCCAGCCCATACATATTCCCAGGCGTATTAAAGAAAATGTCGCAGTTTCGCCCGAAAGGCGAAGCCTCGATTGCGTTAGCAAATTAGTAGAGAGCTATACGAAGCAAGGATAGTAGTTTATTGGCCGTATAAAACTTGTAAACATTCGCCTATTCATTAAATAGACAAGCACGGTGTCACGCGCGCACAGGTAAACATGAACACATCTCGCTCGATGACCGCGGAAACTCGCTGTCAGAACGCTGGAGTTAGGAGGCGTGCACTTCTTGCCGCCTCTCGCTTCAAAGCGAACTAAACGTCGAAAACACAGCGCATACGAAGTTACCGGCTCTATAGTCGGATACAACTTTAGAAGACAGCGGCATTTGCCCCTCAAAGGCGGATGCATACGAGCCGGCACCAATAGGTGCGCACTTCAGGTGACGTCATGAGCCGGACGGCCGGTGTCCCCGCCGACGGAGAACATGCCTAACATGGCCGCCCTCGCTTCGAACTGGGCTGAGTCGCGTCAGCTCTGTGCGTCTCCCTTCGTCAGAGTGAATTCGAATTGTTTGTGGTGGTCTGTCATGCCGGAAATATTATTGTGAGCTTACGATGCACAATTTGTGCCGCGTGCGTTTGTTCTGAGCCGTGAGCCGGCGAAGAAGATGCAGCGAACATCGGTGACGCTGCGCTGCGCTTCGTGTGGAAATAGGGTGCCTCGATGCCCAGCGCCGCCGTCCGAACGGTGGCGCTGGCATCGAGGCACCCTATTACAAGTGGCATGGGAAGGCCGAAAAGGAAATGAAATGGTGGGAATTCACCAAGGATTGAAGCAAGGATGCCCTCTGTCACCATGTTGTTCACGCTTTACGTCAAGGGCATAGAAAGACGACTGGAAAACAGCGAATTAGGTTTTGATTTATCCTACATGCGTAATGGACAAATGGTGCAACAGAAGGTCCCTGGATTGATGTACGCAGACGACATTGTGCTACTAGCGGACAATAAAAAGATTTACAGATACTTGCGAATATCTGTGGGAACGCAGCGACAAATCTAGGCCTTAAGTTTAGCACAGAGAAATCAGGGATTATGATCTTTAATGAACACACGAGTAACTTCGTGGTGTCAATTCAACAGCAAGTAATACCCATAGTGAAGCAATATAAGTACCTCGGCGTACACATAAACGAAGGAAAGAATTACTCAAGCAACCACCAAGATAATCTGAAAATAAAGGGGAAGCGGAATGCAGCATTAATGAAACACAGAGCACTGTGGGGCCACAATAAGTATGAGGTGGTGCGTGGAATCTGGAAAGGAGTAATGGTGCCAGCGCTAACATTCGCAAATGCCATTATATGCTTAAAATCGGATATATTGGCGGGTTTAGAAGTTAACCAAAGATCAGTAGGCCGCTTGGCTTTGGGAGCACACGGTAATACGACAAATGAGGCAGTGCATGGAGACATGGGTTGGGCCTCTTTTGAAGTCAGAGAAGCACAAAGCAAAATTAGTTTTGAAGAAAGGCTCAGGAACATGGATGAAAATAATGGGCGGCTAAAGTGCACAAGTATCTCTACATGAAAAGCGTGGACACAGAATGGAGGAAGAGGTCAAGGAAGTGGAAACCAAGTACAGGATAATCGAAACTGTAAATAGACAACCAGGGGTCATCAGAAAGAAAGTGAGAGAAATAGAGACCGTGAATTGGATGCAAAGAATGGAAACGAAAAGGGCAATGGAGATTTACAAGAATGAGAAGAAAGAAATTAGAAGGGAAAATCTGTACGATAACACAAAGGGCAGTGCCTTGCTATTTGAGGCTCGAGCCGGTTGCCTAAGGACGAAAACATATCGGAACAATTATTCGGAACTAGATGAGGACATGTGTATGCTGCAGTAAAGATCCAGAGACCACTCAGCACATCCTAATGGAATGCGACGGGATCACCCAGCGAGAACCGTAGGTAACGTGCAACTCCCAGAAGCGCTTGGGTTTTAAAGTGGAAGGAAACATAAACAGATCAGCCGTAGAGATGAGCAAGAGACGATTAGAGTACTGGTGAAAAAAAAGCAGGGAAAAGATGGATACGACCTGATCTCTTAAAATCATAGGCAGCGGTACAAGCTAAATTTTTGAAAAAGGTATACAAAAATGCTAGATAAAGAACATGTGTAGTATACCTGATTAAATCAAGCAGGCTAGGTGACTATTTGTCGCCACCCCGTTTCAAAGGGGATGCCAACAAATCATCATCATCATCACCTATGTGGAAACAGGATCCCGCGGCGACATACCCGCTGCAAAGAAACATCGTACGTGTTTGTTCCGTGGTGTTTTCTTTTGCTCCTAAGTGAAATTACGACGACGAGAGTTCGCCAAAGTCTGGTGCCTACTGTGAGCGGCGGGTGTGTTTGTGTACTGTGCCCTGCGTTTCTCGTCGGACGTGGTGAAGTGATGGAGCAAACCATTATCAGGATAATGAGAAAAGCGTGCGCGGATGAAACCAACCTGCGAGTTTCTCAACAGAAAAGATTTGTGAAAGCAACCTCCAACGCAAAGATTCGTTGCTGCCAGCTCAGCGTGCAAACGACCGATCTTTGGCAGCAGTTTGATAAGATAGCCGAGCGTCTAGCAGCGTCGTTCGAGTGTTGTGTAGCACCGTCGATTGATTGCTTTCCACCAATGCTAACAATCAGTGACTAACACGCGCTGCTTGAGCGAATGTCATTGGATAGTTAACGGTCAGGCGTTTGGAAGCAGTGTTTGTTTCCTTAATGTCAGCCTGAATGCTAATATAAAATTATGACTGATACACTGGTGCCGTTGCAAGGGAGCTTGGCATGAATTCGCGTCGCTGTGTGTCTTAGAACTCTTCGCTCACTGCACCCGCCAGCTGTAGAAAGCCTGCTGTGACACAATCGCGCATAAGTTGTGCTGCCAGCGCTCGACTTGCTTTCCCACAACACAGCTTTGCGCTTTGTCGTGATATGTCGCTACTAAAAAATTCCCATGACAGTGAAGGCAACAGAGCCAATATGTACATTAAAAAAAAAAGTACGACAAAGTAGGCACAGCTGCTTGTGAACTGACTCCTAATAGTTCTACTCGCGTCTGCGTTAAATGTGTGTGCGTGTTTTCTTGTACGTTTATGTATATTTGTTATTTTGCCCTGTTTTGTATTTTAGATCTGGTTTTCGTGCTCGCGTTTGTGTTCATGTGTGTGAATATGTGAGTTCTTCCGTGCGTGTATGTATTTATTCCTATTTCTATCCTTTTATCTTTGCTTTGTTCTTGTAAGCATGCTGCAGCCACGACTTTCTTTACAATTCCATTAACTCGTCTCATTCAAAGCACCAAGTCCTGTGAATAGCCGGGCTGGTCTCTTTGATGTCATTAAAGCTATTCTCTCTTGTCTACCTTGCCTCCTCAGTCTGTCACCTTGCTTTGTTTTCTCCTACTATTCTGACCTTGCTTCTTGTGCTGTTGTCGCAACGTGATTAATCAACTTGCACCAAAGAAAGTTCTATCAGCTGTGACAACAGAAACATTGACAGATACAAAATGTTAAAAGCATCATGTGGCTTGCACAGTTACTTCGTCTCTTACCCCTGTTAATGTGTTTATGCATCAGTGCATACGGTAGCTTGCCAGAAGTGCACATGAAAAGGTGCCATATTGTGAAACAGCACCTTGCTATGTTGTTGCATTCAGTCTTAATAAACAGATGGTTTTGCTGCCCGTCACATGTGGTGGTACACATATATAACATTATGCAGTGGGGTATCATTTCCTGTCTTGACGCTTTCATCATTACAAATGCAGTTTTCTAGTGAATGGAGTCCAGCAAAGCAGTGCTGTGAGAGCTTTTGCAACTTTAACCATTTATTACTTCCCCAATACCACTGTCTGAATCTGTCCGTCACTTTGCCTACGGCTTGTAATGAACAAAGTGACTCACTAAAACATGTTCAACTTTACTGAGCATTTTTTCCGGTACGTAAATATGACAAAAAAATGCTAGCAAAATTAATCACAATAATTGTGCTTGCATTCGCATTACTTGCTCGAGTCAGATTAATAAATTGAAAATTGGCTATGACAACACTTCAATTTTCAGTGCAGACTGCTAACAGAACCATAAAGCGTGCTCTGACTGCTGCTATTTCACTATAGGGCGCGTCAAACTCGACGGTGGCTGCCTGAGTGAGCATTTTGGGCCTCACTTAGCTAATGATGTCTTATATTTGTTCTCTTATTCGCATTACTTGTGTGAGCCAGATAACAAAATAAACAATGCAACTACATGAATGTGCTTTGGCATTCAAGCTGCTGACAGTGGCTGTCAGTTTCGTGTTGTCTGCTGCTATTTCACCACCACTCGCTATGACATGACTGTGATTTGCAGTGCAGACTGCTAACAGAACCATAAAGCGTGCTCTGACTACTGCTATTTCACTATGGGGCGCGTCAAACTCGACAGTGGCTGCCCGAATGAGCATTTTGAGCCCGCCAACGATAATCAGGGTTGACAATAGTGTTTCAATTCAGATATGCCAGCATTTAAATGTGTTTCTATGCCACTTCTTAAATCGAGCACAATGTGTGCAGGACGTTGCTTATCAGAATTGAGCTTCTATTATAAGGAATATGCCACAAATGGAACTGCTTATTTATTTGAGAGGTCACGGAATGGATGGTTGGCTGGTGCGAACCCACCGGCAAAATTTTGATAGCCCTAATAAGGGCTGTTCTTTTGTTAATAAGAAGACTTTATGCTTCGTCGAGTGGCTCAATGCCAGACAGCTCGCAGTCGGAGTCGCTTTCTTCAGTGTCATCTTCACCCAGCTGGATGATGATGGGTTGAATGTGCTCACTCCCAGACGTGTAAAGTCTGAACTTTGCCTCCAAGTCCATCACATGCTGAATGCTCTTCCTCCAGTCTTCCGCCGTTACCTGCTTGATTTTCTCCCTCAATATGACGTCAACCGTGGACAACTTGAAGTCTCTGTTGTGCGCAGCGATGCCATTTTTGACCTTGGCCCACACAAGCCCAATGGGATTAAATTCGCAGTGGTACCGCGGGAGCCTGAGTACAATGCAACCGGCCCTTATAGCTGTGTTGTCTACGATGTAGCTCAGAAAGCGTGACTTTACAGATGCCACCAGCTCAAGCAGCTGCTTCTTTATCATCATTTCACCGTAGGTGATGTTCTTGCTTGTGAGCCACTCCTGTATCTTTTCCTTCTTCCAGGCTGTCGTCGGCAATTTCTCTTCTCGCCGGCTATGGTAAGGTGCATTGTCTAAAACAATGACGCTACCAGCTGGCAACTTCTGCAGAACGTCATTGAACCAGCCCTCAAAGAGATTGCCATCCATTTCTTCGTGGTAGTCGCCTGTCTTTTGGCCTCTGAATACATCCCAAGCAGCCGTCGACGAAACCATCCTCGCTGCCGATGTGCGTCACGATCAGGCGCTGACCTTTCCCAGAAGGTTGTTTTAGACCCGTCGTCAGGCCATTTGCTCGAGCGAACAGGCGTCCGCGATTCTGCACCACGGTGTCTGTCCACACGATCGACCGAGTGTGTCCCGCCGTCACCCATGTCTCGTCCAGGTAGAATATCTTTCGGCCTTCCGCCCGGTAGCGCTCCACGTCACGGAGGTAGCGATTCCGCCAATTGGTGATGTCATCCCGGTCGATAAGCAGCTAGTTGCGGCTTCTCTTTTCGTGCTTGAAGCCGACCTCGGCAAGCAGGCGACGCACAGCACACCCCCTTAGTGATGGGGAAACTCGGTAGTTATCTTCTCGACCGTCGGTATCTCGTTGCGGCGAAAGAAATCGTGCACACATGACCTCAGCGCGCACAACGTGAAGCTGTCAAACTTCGCGCTGCGTCTTCTCTTCTCCGCATTGCGTGGGCGCTTTCGCGAGGGCGTCGTCAGTTTGCCACCCGAAAAATGCGAAGCTTTAACTTCCTCCCTCACCTTGAACACAGTCCTTTCGCTGACACCGAGCATGTCGGCGACAAACTTGCTCGTGTCCTCCACGCTGCGTTCAGGGTGACTGTTACGCCAAAACGTGTAGCAGTGGAAGATCATGTTGCGTGAATCGCTGTTCAGGATGTGGCCGCTCTTGTTCTTGCCGAGGCTCCTTTGTGGTGTGGTCATCGAGGCGACACAAGGCTCGTTCGGCAACAAAGGATCGCGTTCCGATGTCACCTCGCTGGGCTCCATGGCTGAAAACTGGCACGGAATGCCGCGCGCGATCGTGCGCGAACTCACGAGATCGCAGGTGCGCAACCGCGAAAAAAAAATAAAAAAATATTAATTAAAAATAAGCCCAACACATTAAGAAAATAAGGTTGTGCAAACACACAAAAAGTATATGAATCTTATGCTATTAAGCCAGCGACTACACCGCCCGGTGCCGTCGATCTTGCTCCGTAGCAGACGACGCACAGCGTTGTAGAAGGCACGGAGTTATTTTTCTCTCGCGATCCGGCATGTGCGGTAGCATTTCCATCATGATAGTTTTACCAAACCACTCGTCAAGATACACAAATCTTATTTATACCGACAAATACGCGTTTGAGAAGCAGTCACAATTTTTTGAGCGGGACTATTTCTTGAGTCGCGGAGGAATTGGCTGCTGCGCTTCGGTCATATGGGCGGGGCCTCCTCCTGTCTTCTAAAGTTGTACCCGACTATAGTTTAAATTTGTCCACGTCGGGAATCGCTTTGAAGAGGAGGCCCGCGCGGGCGCGCACTTTTTCCACGTCGCAGATCGCTTACAAGATACGACGCCCACGCGACCGCCGCCAAACTACGACGATCCCCCCCCTCCTGGCACGCGACAGAAGCAGCGCGCTTCCGTCCCGCCTTTTCCCTCGCGCGCGCGAGATTGAGCAGCAGAGCCGACAAGCTTTCACTCGCACACACAGCGTACCGCCGGCACGCGGCGACGATGTTACCTTGTTTGGACTTCACACGGAACCTCGCAGAAGTGCGCTTGGAGTGTCCATATAATTGCTATCGCAATATAATATATCCGCTCATTTCACTATACATAGTTTGCACGTGCGTCACTTCCGCACCGGTCCGCGAGCCTGTCCGCCATCTTTAGGCACCTGCGGGGATGCCGAAGCGTGCTGGGGCAGGCTGCGCGCGCTGACGCGTTGTTGATCCGAAGTTCCTTCTCGCGTCGTGATCATGCCAATCTGCGCGATTTTCGGTTTCCGCACAACAAGTACCACTGCCGCGAAGCCGAGCTACGCAGAACCGGGCGTAGGTCCACACCAAACGTAATAACATGGCAGTGCGAACGCACAAGAATGCTGTAGGAGAAACGTCGGTGCCTGTGGCTTTCCCGAATAAATCGGAAGGACCTGAACAACGTGCGTGTCGTCACTTTGTTTCGGGCGAGTATATAACACGCCAAAACACTGCGCATCACTCATGATCGTAAAAGGGCGGCAGCGAAAGCCCCGTACTGGTTGGTGACCGCCCGCTACCACACGCATAGTCGCCTTTACCGCTCTGGTGGTAAGTGGTTCTTGAGGGAAAGGGAAAGGTTGGCGCTATCTTCTGCAGCCCTTGAGGGAGCACGGCTCAGCGCCAGAACTGAAAAACACCCGTGTACTTGTGTTGTAGTGCACGTTAAAGAACTCTGGGCGGTCAAAATTATCCCGGAACCCTCCACTGCCGCGTGTTTCACAATTAGATCGTGATTTTAGCAACGAAAACCCCAATTTTCTTTTATTGCGATAGCAATTATATGGACACTCAAAAGCAGATTTCTGCCGTCGGCGTCGCCGTCGCCGTGAGGTTCCGTATGACGTCAATGGAGATGAAATCGTCACCGCGCGCCGAACGCTGTATGTGCGAGTGAAAGGGCGCGAGGGACGCGCGCTTTCACGGGGAGTGAACGCACGGCGGAGAACAAACGCGCGTTCTGCTCTGTGCTCCCTTAAGGGCTGCAGAAGTAGGCGTCTCTCAAACGTGCCTTCTTCCGACGCACGAAACGCCGTGCGGGGGAGGGGGAGGGAAGGGAGGCGACGTTTAGCTGCGGCACCAAGTGCCTATTTATATCAGAGGCTCCGGCAACAGTCACCAACGCCGCAAGCATTTTGAGCGAACGCGGGCAAAACGCCGACGTGGTCCACAACAGTTCTGTGTGTTGCCGGTGCTGCTGCATGTCCAAGTTTATACAGCTGATAAAGCTGCTATCATTACTCCGTATAGCTGTCTTCAAATTTGCTATCGCAATTGATGCTTCACCTTTCAGGTGAAACTGCGACAACTTTTTTTTAACGGCCTACAAACTGCTTCGCATCGTCATTTCTAGGTATGTGTGCTTCGCTTAGCGATATGCTAAGCAATATTTGAATGTCTGCATGCTTTCAATATAGTGGGCTACTTCTATTTACCACAACAAAATTCACATGCACGGACATGCACCGAACTGTAAACCAAAACTCGCAGAAAGAAGCGAACACGCGTTTTGAAGCTTGGGGAAAAAGTGCATATCGGTGAACCTTTGTGGCAAGAAAGCTGTCCCTGAATGGAGCAGCACAAAAAATACCGCACGCCAAGGAACATATGCTTTCACTGACTCATCTCGCCGCGGACGATGGTAAGACCCGACGACAGGCGCTTCGCTGCAACCTTCCTCACCCAACCGCTCGTGAAGTAATTGTGCGCCTTCAGCGATTTGTAAGCCTTCATTTCGTTCAGCGTGACGTAGCTCGTGGACGGGACAAGATAATAATATCCACGTACGTCGTGGCCGGGTGTGGTATCCACGCCAACGTGCAGCTAGTATGGGTCCACGCCGTTGCACATTCCGACCTTTTCTTTGTAGCGAGCCCGCGTCGGCCCTACAAGCTCGTGTAGAAAGGGCAAAATTCAGGGCTCCTGACTTTTGCCATCGCAAAGCATTCACGAGAGCAAACATGCGGCGCTGAGACGTAGAAGCGAACGCCGAACACAAACGCAGCGGGCCAGCGGCTAGTAGCGTCACGTGCAAACTATGTGTACATTGTCTCACACATGCCTGAACATTGGATTATTACGACCTTAGTGAGTGGTTTCTATCTTAGAGTGCACAATGTGCTAGCGTGATAAGTCATCACTAGAGGCCGGATCTTTAGGCATTAAAGAAGTGCGTTTTAGGCGCCAAAAATAGGCAGGCAAAACAACGTTTTAGGCCTCCAACGTCGTAAATATAGGCACAATAATTTTTTACATAAATGCATATAATTTCAAATGAAGACGTGCGCGACCTGTATCTACGACAGGAAAACAAGAAATGTTATTGTTTATGATGGCAAAAATGCGCCAACAGTTGAACATAGCCGTGCAATAGTTTTATAAAACTGCTGGACTAATGACGATCAACTGACTTAATTCAACAAGCACAGTGCTAATATTCATGTTCGATGGCCACTGTATTCGAGCGTCTCATATAGTGAAACAGGCATGAAAAAGAATACTTGAAAGCTGCGACTACTGGTTCAAAAGCGCTACTTTATGTCTGCCTTACGCAATAATAAATGCCGCAGAGACTACGATTTATTAGGAAATGAACATGTTCTTACATTAAGACTCTTAGGTACAACTCTGGCAATTTTCTTTATGTACAATGACATTATCCGAATTGTACAGGCAACACGTCCCAACACTGCCAAATACACTTGCGCCCATTTGAAGTGCATATGTTTGAAGAAATATGTTCGGAGAGCACGCGGAACGTAGTCTAAGAATCACTGTGAAGATTGTGGAAACAACAGCAAACTACCGCTATCTCCAGATTTTTAGATTCAAAATTGTGCCTCTTGTCACTTGGCATCTTGTACGCTGAGAAGAAACGCTCGATGGCGGTGAACACCTTACAAAGTAAATTACAAACAAAACAAAAGCCGCGTGCACATCACATTTTTCTTTCTTCGTTTGCTCTTCACCTTCCTTTCCCCTGACGGACCTCAGCAGTTTCACATTCACTAACCGCTCGCGCCATGTAAGAGCGGCGGCGTATACTGGCTGGCGCGTCCCATTTCATTGCTGCTAGCGGTTGTTTTCCGGGAGTTGGTTGAACTAGAGGACTAGGTTGAATCCCATAGTGTTCCGAACAATGTTGCCCGGTATGAATAACGATATTTTTCTGCACTCGCAAGCGAAACTTGAGGCTAAATCATGTTCATATACGCGCCGATATTTAAAATAGGCATTTATAGGCGTATATAGGCATTTAGGCACAAACGCCAAAATAGGCACTTATAGGCGCTATAAAAACACTGTAAAGGCCCTCCTTAAACTATAATTCATGCTTATATATCAAAATGGGGTGATAGGAGTGCAAGGAACAAAAAAAAGGCATCTGCCTAAAATCCGGTCTCTAGTCATCACCGCGAGTGAGCTTGTACACACAAGGTGCGTCCATTTTTCCGCAAGCAAGGTGAACCGATATCACCTTTGCTTATCGTTCAAGCACTCACCACGTTCACACTCCCACTCCCAAGCACTCACTCATGTTCACACTCTCCTGCACTCACACTCACGTTCACACTCCCCACTATACACCCAGAAGCACTCATCACGTTCACACTCACAGCACTCAGTCACGTTCACACACAGCTCCACTCACACAGCACTCAGTCACCTTCACACTCATCTCCACTCACACTCACAGGCACTCACGAGTCACCACGTTCACACTCCCACTCTACTTATTGGCACTAACATCCATTCACTCGCACTCATCTCCACTCACACTCACTGGCACTCACTCGCGCTCACCTCCACTCACACTCACTGGCACTCACTCGCACTCAGCTGCACTAACACTCACTGGCACTCACTCGCACTCACTTCCACTCACACTCACCTGCATTCACACTCACTCGCACTCGCAGTCACCTCCACTCCCACTCACTGGCACCCACTCGCACTCGCACTCACCTGCACTCACACTCACTGGCACTCACTCGCACTCACGCCTTTGAAATGAGTGCGAGTGAGTGTGATTGAGTGCACTAATGAGTGAGTGCGCCGACCAATGGAGGTGAGTGTGAACGTGAGTGTGAGTCCAGGAGAGTGTGAACATGAGTGAGTGCGTGTGAGTGGGAGTGTGAAAAGAGGAGACACCGGCCTGGCCGCTGGTGCGTACCCCGATGTAAGCGAGGCACGATACGCTCTGAAAGTTGTGCTATATGACATGCAGGGTCTTTCCACAGTGAGTGCGGCGAGGTGGTGGCACTGGATCCGGGCAATGTGCCTGACATGTGCACGCATTGTCTTGACGACGATGTGAGTCATGATTGAATACTCTTGAGCAATGGCAATGGTTTCAGCCGTTGACGCACTGCGTGGTACTCAGAGGCATATCCTAAGAGCTTACGCGTGAATGCTATGAATTGTACGCAAATTAGTTTGGAAGGTGTTGGATATGACAGGTAGGCTATGCCGGAGGAACCCAACAAACACCCTGTACAGCTGTAACATGAATTGTGTGGACACGGCCCAGTTCTTTCCTGCAAGGAACTTGAAGAGATGACAAATAGCCATCAGGCGTTTTTTCACGCGGTTCACGTGAGCAGTCAGGTCAGATCTCTGTCAATCACAACCCCCAATAACCTGTGACTTCTGCTGGACGATATCACTTGTCCGTTGATTGATATGCCGTATGCAGACATTGCCTTCCGGGTAAATGCCACCACTGCGCACTTTTCCCACGTCACCTTCAGTCCTTGTTAACGAAGATAGCATGATGCCGATGAGGACGCCTTCTGAGGCCAAGCGCGAAGCTGAAGCCGTGTCACCCCCGACGTCCAGATACAGATGTCGGCGTAGAGAGTCGAACGGTGCTTGGCAGGTTCTCGACTAGTCCAACAAGGGCTAGATTAAAGAGCGTTGGGCTTATTACTCCGCCTTGAGGGGCTCCGCGGGTACTGTACTACTGGGGTGTCGGGCCATCCCAGGTGAGCACGTAGAATGATCGCATCCGTAGGTAGCTACGAAGCCAGAGATATACGAGTATCTTGCCACCAAGTCCTGTTATTTCTAACGCTTTAAGGTTGGCTTCATGGATGACATTATCGTAAGCCCCTTTAGCGCGTAGAAACAAGGCAGCAGACAAGCGTTTACAGGCCTTCTGGAATTCGACGTACGTTACAAAGTTGACAACGTTGTCTATAGACGAACGGCCGCGCCTGAATCCTGTCAACGTGTCTGGGTCAATTTCGTAGTGCTCTAGGTACCACTCCCAGTCGCGTGAGAACCATCCCTTCCATTACTTTCCTACACAACTAGCAAGCGCGATTGGACAGTATGAGGCAATGTCCAAAGGCGACTTGCCAAATTCCACATAATATAGAAAACAACAAAAGCATCAAGCTACGACTCTCTAAATGAGCAACAAAAGAAACAATATCACAATTTTGTCTGCGCCTACTGAGTGATCTAAAGAGGACAGAATTGATAACCACTCTGTGAGTAGCCGTTTGGGAAGCCCTCGTAGTAACCATGGGAATATTTCGACGCAACCTTCAAACTTACGATTCATATCAGCGACAGATGAAGCAAATGGCTGCAGCACAATATACGGTCCACAGCAAAACTGAGACTACTCTGATGTACTTCTGCTGGCATCAACGCATGGCCATATACGACAGTTTTGTTTGCCAGCAGAATACGCGGAGCCCTGACTAATAATTTCAGCTTGTCATTATTTTTGCGCGGTAAATTAAGGTTCTGCACCTCGAAACCATAAAAAATTCCCGAAAGCCTCAGATCAAACTAAATTATTTATTAGGTCAGCGTTCCTACGGCTAGTGTCGGCTTCGTTTCTTAGGAGGCGTGCGCGCACGAGAACCGTATTCCGACGCTTTGTGCTAGGCCACTACGAATACCAAGTCACTCTTCATCGACACGTATTTAAGGGATCGTGATAAGGTGACCAATGATTCGTGGACTGATTGTTTAACATCAGGCGGCTCGCGCTACTCAAAATATCGGCACTCTATTGCAGATATAGCCACGAACCTCTAAACAACTGTAAGGGCAAAATACGCAGCGTAATTCTGCCCACCTCCTACGTACAACCGGAAAAAAAAAAACTGCACCTGTTTTTATTGCGGAGCCATGGACTCTTAATGTTTGTTTTTTACCTTGCTACTTTTCAGAAATTTCGTTAACAGAATTTAGGTAATAAATGAAAATTATGATTGCCACTATCTAATGGATTCTGCATTTTTACTGAGCCATTTCATTCAAATTGGTTCAGTGATTTCCTAATGAAAGAGTTTCTGCGTTTCCCATGCATTTGAGTGGGGAAACACGAGTAGCGCACAAGGCTAGGTTTCCTCTTAAAAGCAACCGGTGACGTACGAGCATCACGAAAAATATGTTTGAACTTGTCACATACAAATGAATCCGGCTTAAATGGAGACCATAGAATACCATAAGGTTGTTAGATGTATATTCAAAAATGCCAAAATGATCAATCTTACCGGGAAATGAGGCATGCTAAGCCAGAAAAGACAGGAAAGGCTCGGAGTTCTCGCAGAAGCAGCCCGCGTCATTACGGATGTTGATGGTGGAGTGAGTACATTGTATAATAAAATAATAAGGAAAGCCTCAGCATCGCCACATTCGAGAACATTGAACAACAGCTATTACGCAGGAAGATGCATTTCGTCATACCCACGTCATCGAATCAGTGGTTCCTGTTCTGAAAGGATACTACGTTGAACTAATTTACTGCTTCTCTATAGTGTCCCTTCGAAGCTTTGAATGCTCTTGCAAGTCATATTGCTTAAAACGCCAATAGCTCACACAGGGACACGTCTGTACTGGTTTCTTTTAAAGTAAAATGTACAACAATGTTCGATTTCCGTGCTGTATAAATGTTTCTCGACGGCGTCACGCAACGTCTTCTTGCGCTTCGCTCACACCGAGCGCTTCGTGAGCCCATCCATGCGTCAGACCCACGCAATATTTCGTATCTGTCGTGCCCGTATAGTCGATGATGCGAGCGTTAGGATGAAATGATTGCTTACACAACTATTCAGGAAAGTTCGGTCTCAAACGGCAGTCAAATGCACTCGCTGTCAGCAAGAACAAGACAACCACATTTCTGGCAGTTGCAGCATAACTGTGCCCTAATAGCAGTATAAACGTCCTGTTCGTTAAGGTTTGGGCTTGCATACAGACAAACGCAGTACGCACATAGACACGTCCACAAGAAAGCCGCCGACATGCGCTCCACTCGTGACATACGCTTCAAGGCCAAGGACTGACGGAGCTTAAAAAACGTCGCTGTAGAGGCACCAGATTAGCGTTGACAGCCTGCCGTTCTTTAATGTTCACTCAAAGCTGGGTTCACGTCGTAGGTTTTCGCATTCCGCCCTCGCCGGAAGACCGTCACCGTCTATACGGGAATCGAACCCGCGAGCTCAGCAGAGCCGCCGCAGCCAAGCGAAGGCAAAACATGACGCAACATACAGCGAAATTGAATGTGCCAGATATGTGCAAAAATTCCTCGCCGCCCTAATATACCCGAAGCCGTGCTTCATAACATCCGCTTATTGTCCATTCTTTCGTTATCACCCAAGAGCTGGCGTTAACGACTGCGGCCGAGCCAAGGCCAAAGTGTACGTAAGAGGAACCTCCATGGATCATGAGAAAATGCGGCACATGCGTGCGAACAGCCCTACTCACCGTTCCGTCGATGGGTTGACCTCATATACGTGTTCCCGTACACAAAAGTACACGGCGCCGCCCGAGCTATGAGCTATGATCACGTTTCGCGTAAGTGCGTCGAATCTACGCTTCTTCCCCAGTCCTCTCACTCGCAGCGTGAACCACAGACAACCGCAGAACTTCGCCACGTACGCCCTCACCCACTGCTACCGAACACACCACGCGGTGTGTTCCGACACACCAGTGTGTCGGAACGGAACGAACACAAAAACGAACGAAACAGAATGATAGTTTTGACCGGAACAAAAACATAACCGAAACGTTATTTATTATTTTGTTTAGGAGCGAAACCGAAATATTTTTTATCGGATTTCGGTTCAAGGAAAAAGTCGGCAATCCGAAACAACCAACCACAAGGAAAGTCAGAATTAGCGCACATCTCAGGGGTCCGCATAAGATCGTATCTCAGGTACAGTGGCTAGCATTCTAGCCACAGTATCTCAGGCAGGATTAGTGCCACCGATAGCCGGTCGAATCTAAGCCTGCCGCTTGGTGCACTAGCCAATTGGCGCGCATGGTGAACCACTAGCCAATTGTCGCAAAACCCAGGGCTTGCGCGCTAAGAGCTTATCGTTTCTTTTTCTACAGGTACAACGCTTTATTATCGAACTTTAATCCTTCGTTCGTGTTCCTTTAAGTTCGTTTATCGGAACAGTGATTTCGAATTATGGCAAGTACACTCTATGACGTGCTGCTTCTGAGATCTCAGATTTCAAATTAACTTATTTAGACAAAATTAATACTATCTTTTTATCGCTACCTTGCTTCGAAAATTTTTGCATTCAAGCCAAAACCATTATTAACCATTACAGATCACTTTCTTTTTGTTCCGGAGCAGAACGAAAACGGAACTTCATTCAGTGGAATGCAACTAAAACCAGAACGAAAAACATTTTGTTCCGACACCCTGCTCGGAGTCTCCACTATACTCTTCACCGTCTCAAATCGCGCGGTGTGCTTGGACGCTTAGGAGGCCGGCAGTGGCGCCCTCCCTTGTCATACTCTTGCAACTGCTTGCGCAATTAGGGTAACGGTGTAATCTTATTGGACGGTGCACCCGCCTCTTTGTGACTGTGTGCGCGGGAACTGGAGAGCTGTGTTTCGGCGAGTCCCGTTGATCTCTGCGGCGCCAAGTATTGTTTCCCCACGTGGGCATTCGTGCATCGCCTTGGTGTTGCCGTATCGCTAGTATAGTGACCACCCGTACGACGTAGGTAAGTATAAGGTTCTGTCATTATTATCAACGAGGCCGCTCTGCTTATTTACCCGACAGCTCTTTAATTGTTTGTATGTGTTGGCGACCCTTAAGCTTTGTTTCGGTGAGCCCCGTGTAGCCGTGCAGCGCAAATTGTCGCTTTCTCACGTGGACTGTCGGACGTCGCCTTGGTTTGGCCCGGGCTTGGCCTTGTAGTTGCCACCATGAGTACCCGGACGACGTACACACGTTTGTTCCCTTCTCATCACTTCTGGCCTCCGGCTTATTTTAGCCGCAGCTCTTCATTTCGGCGCAACATTTCTAGACTGTTGGTTCGCTAGTAGATCGGTTCTTTCAGAAGTGCTTTGATGAGGGGGCAAATTGGTATTTGACATGACCGTATTGCGTGTAGTTGTGCTGCGAAGGTGGCACACGGCACGAAAACGCGTAGCGCAATGTACAGCCGCCCACAAACGTTTACGGGACACGGGTTCTATGACAAATGTGCACTTTTTGGTAAGGCATGGCGCTTTTGTTTTAATGGATCGCTGTTTGTAAGTCGGAAACACTGCTACATACTGATGAGTTTAAATTCGAGGCTATGTTTTGCGCCCAGCGTTCGTGACAATTCAACTTTCTGGCAAATCACATGTCCCGAAAACTTGTGTGACCTGCTTTAAGTTTTCTTCTCTTGCGTTCGTGTCGTGTACCTGTGCATGTCAGCTTACCAGTGCCACCTTACGCCCGAGAGTCATACGTTCTTCTCGTCAGGAAGTTCACCTTGAGCAAGAGTTGCGTCCTTATGTCATTCGGTTCACGATGTGCGTTTTGTTAGCGTGTTAGCGTGTTATTCGGCCTATTAGATGTAGTTTTAAGAGTGAAGGTAGCGCAGCGGTGGATCAGTGACTATAATGGCTTTGCGCTGCTGAGCTCAAGGTCACGGGTTATATTTCCGGCTGCAGCGAAAAAAAAAAAAAAATGGGGCCCTGTGCGTTGGGTGCACGTTAAAAGAAAAGAAAAGTAGGTTCCAAAAGTTATCCCGCAGCTCGCCACTGTTCCGTCAATCAGCTGTCCCGCTATGCTAAATGCTATGTTGGTTTGGGACGTATATATATATATATATATATATACATACACACGTGGTCGTGACTAACGTAGGCCTCTGCCATGACTGCTGCAGGGAACTGTACCTGCGTTTACATGTGTGTGCGTGTGTGTGTGTGTGCGTGCGTGCGCGTGCGCGCGCGCTCTTGCGCCCTCTTTACCGCCCTAAATGAGCGCATACAAAGGGCCGCTTTTACGGGGAAAAGTATTTAGGACATATCCAAGAAATGAACTACAAAAGCGTACAATTATGGCCGTACAATAACTTCTGGCAGCGTCAGGAATTGTGGAGAATTGGACCACTCCCCCACGAAGGTTTGAAAAACTATGGTGGCCGCTTCTGGTGCAGCACGTCAAGAACGTTCTGGGCCAGGAGGCATGAGCCTACCAGGAGGCCCGGACTTGGGCTTTAGTTCCTTCGGGGCTAATAAATGTTATTTCTCTATCTCTCTCTCTCTCTCTACTAGGGCGATGAGAGCTGCTCTGAATAAACTACGGTTTGTGGACATATCCCTGCACTAAAGCGTAGAGTACGGTGCGTGCGGTGCGTGCCTAACATGCCCGCGATTGTGTTACAACTTGTGGTGTACCCTTGTATTGTATCGTTGACTGTGCTTACTGAACTGCATGTGTACTGCAAGTGACAGCAGTGTAATTTAATTTTTACTTCAATAATGAAAATATTGTTTTACGTGCCAAAACCACCATCCGATTATGAGGCACGCCGTAGCGGGGGGGACTCTGGATTAATTTGGACCACCTGTGGTTCTTTAACGTGCACCTTTAACGTGCACGGGTGTTTTCTACATTTCGCCCCCATCGAAATGCGGCCGCTGTGCCGGGATTACTGTGTGCGATCTTTTATTACTTCGTGTGCAAAATGTAGGTGTTTTCACGTACGATGTGCTAACTGGAACTTGTGCGATAGCACGTTCGGACTTTTATTTTAATTTTATTTTAATATTCTATGTTTCTTGTTTGTTTGTGTGCTTGCTTGTTAACTTGAGCCGTCCCATCTTTGCTGTGTACTGTTTGGCGAAGCGACTAGTAGTATAGTCGGCATCACCGGTGATGCCAAGTTGCCAACCTGTACAACACCTCGTTCTTCTCTGGCGGCGGCTGCGCATGGCGCGGCTGACCCCGGCCGCGCGAGCCCAATATTTAAAGCCACGCACTAGGCGCGCCGAGGGCTGATAGCTTCGTGCGCGCTGTGTTCTCGTGTCGCTTAGTTCGCGTTGAAGCCAGTGTTGCCACGTCCGACGAGGCGGCGTAGCCAAAAGCTAGAGAAGTTGTAGCCCGAATGTAGCCAAACAGAAAAAAAGTGCAAAATATTTCGTAGCCAAATATAGCCATTTTTATTTGCAATTTTATTTGTGTATACATTTTCTCATTCGACAACGGCAATCTTTTTTTGCACAACTCGTCGCAACTAAATGTCCGTGCCGCCGTCACGGTCGGCCCTTTACATGAACAGCTACATCAGGCTTGCACAGAACACTTTTTGGTTGGCCCCGGTAGCTCTTAAGTTCCAGCGAATCGCTGCAGAGGGCGAAATCAGTGCTTTTATTTTATGACAGATAGTACTAAGTTATTATTTTTAGTTATTTACAGTAATATTAACTACGAACTCTGCTTTTTAGCTGTCGTGAACACAAAATAATGTTCTGCGTCATCGATCTCTCACGTTATCTCTGCCTACGGCGTAGAAGTTCACCTGTCCAGCGATCTGCGACGTGCTGATGGCTTCTTTTTTGATGAGCTAAAACGAGTCTTTCGCGTTATGACATCTCACGCTATTTGTCTCATCGTCCTATCTTGTTTTCTCATTTTCTTGTTTTTGTTTTTCAATTACCTTGGCCCGGATCAGCTGGGACACACACTAGCTATATAGTGTCAATTTACATCAACCTGGCCGCCATCTTAGGTCTCTAGCACGCCAAGAACATGCGTTAAGAAAAGGGACAGGCAACAGATGCCACTCACTGTCTGAGTCGGTGTAAGCGGAGCTTTAAAAGATTACTGAGCAAACCGGCACACTAGTGTAAGAAGCGCGCATTCGTTTTCGGCGACCAGCACGTCCCGAACTAACTCGCTCGAAATGCCGCGACGGCATACAAAGAGCAATGGTAAACAACAAATTGATAACAGTGGTAATGCTGTGAAAACCGGTTACTTTCAAAAAGCAAACCATGTTGGTGGCTAATAATGTTTTAGAATAGGGGCCCCTAAAGTTTAGGGCCCCAAAGAGATTTGCCGGTGTTAGCGTTGGGGCATGTAGGAATGAAGAGTTTTGGAATAGGCGTTTTCTTTTTGCGGATAGCGTGTTGCGTTTGCAGCGTCACTACGGCGTCAAAGAAAAGGTGTTATAAATACTAAAATAAAGTATACAGTTTTATAAGAACAGTAATTTACACTTTCGTGTTTTCGCCTTTAATTACAATTTAGAACTTTTTCGATTAGCAGCATGCAACTTGTTACGCTTAGCTTTGAGTAACCAACTTTACGCACCTTCACCCAGCCAATTCAATCAGTGATAGGCCTACGAGCCATGAAATCGACAATTGAATTCGGAATCAGCGGCGTATAATGAATCGATCTTGATTACACATGTTAGTTGAGAGAAAGCGATAACCGCAATCACTTCTTCAAGCTTACGAACTTCACGCATTACCATGAATCGAGCCCAGTTTTGTGCTAAATTAGAGCCGTGGACTAGTGCGGACGCCACCGCATCGAGCTCCACAGTTTTGATGCGCATTTCTGGGTTACCTCCTCAGCACCCGGGAAAGATTGGTATCATTGCATTGACGAAGTCAAGCGGCACCAGAGGACATCACTTTTTTGGACCTGGGGCCGTTTTTCACGCCGCTGCGACTCTAAGAAGACTTCCACCCCGTAGCGGCACCGCTAAGCCTACCAACGAGTAGGGAAGCGGCAGCTGCAACGCGGGAACGCCGATGGCGTGCTTGCAACAGACGGTGACAACGGCGACCGCCTCGATAGCTGCGGCGGCGGCTGCGGCGGCGCAGGGGAACCCGACGAATAGCAAGACATCGATGCGGCTAGCTGAAGCCTCCGATCCCGAGCGCGATAGCATGGAATACCAAGACGCCGATACACCGGAGCAAGGTAGCCAACGCGGCCCCCGAGCGTCCATGCAAAAACGAGCCAGAAACCCAGCCGGTGACGAGGACGGCTGGCAAACAGTGCTAACGCTACGCCAGAAGAAAGCCTTGGCGCAGGGCAAGAAACTGAAGAAAAACGTCGAAGAAAGCGTAGGCAAGACCAGCCAGCCGCAACAATCAAAGCCGACACCCACCGCGAGACGAAAACCCTTTTCCCGGAAACTACCACCGCTGCCGAGAGAGGACTTTAAAGTGGTGTTTCGTCCGCATCAGGGACTGCCAATGAAAAACCTAACAAGCCCACAACTCGCCGAAGCCGTGATTACAGCCTGCCGAGGTCAAGTAAGTGGCGACAAGTTTCTCCTAAGACTAAAACCAGGGTCCAACATATTCATTGTGTCGACGCCGGACGAAACTACGGCAGACCACATCCGTCGCATAACGAGCCTAAACGTTAACGGAAGAATGCATGCCATTAATGCATACGTGGCCACGGGGGAAGGCACCGGCAAAGGTCTAATACACGGCCTAGCGTCTCACACCCCTGCCGAAACGCTGATGGCGAATCTACGAATCCGCACGCAAGGAGTCGAGATACTCAGAGCATGAATGGTCGGTGATACCAAAACCGCAGTCATTACCTTTTACGGATCCATCATACCACGATACGTATATTACATGGGTGGTGAGTTGGCGTGCTACCCATATAAGAACACTATTCAATTTTGTAACGCGTGCCGACAGACCGGGCACCGCACAGACGTATGCCCACAGCCTGATCTGCCAGTCTGTCTCACGTGTGGAACGAAAGAACCCCAGGCGGACCACGAATGCCTCCCTATCTGTGACTCTTGTGGTGGGGAACATTTAACAGGAGACAAGGAATGTAAGAGAAGACTAAAGCCCTAAGCACGCCCCGGTGCCTCCATCAAAACACGTAGTAAGAACCCTTGGAAAGACACACCCACGCAGCCACCACCAGGACCAAGATGGCTCAGCTCGGGTGACTCGGAGGACGAAGAGGAGGAATGGCCTTCGCTACACAGAGAACACAAGACAAAACCCAGAGGTGAATCGGGATCGAGATCCCGCACCAGAACATCAAATCCAGCCAACCCGAAGAGGTCCAAGAAGGCATCACGCTCCCGGTCCCGGTCAAGATCGAGCAGAAGAGACGAGGACATCGATATCCTCCGCCCCAAACCCCACACTACCCGCAGCTCAACCCTAGGCCCAGGGCTCCAGGGAACAAGTAGGAGAACACAGATCACACAAAGGTGAGCTGGACGGGGATGGTCAAAACCGGGGCTCCCATTACATCAAATCCCGAGTACCAGAGAGTCTTAGCAGAAAATCGGATGCTCAAACAAACCCTAGAAGAAATCAAACAGGAAATGGCCGCCCTCAGAGGACAGATTAAACGAACGGCTAAAGTAGAACAACCGAAAACCACAGTAGCGGAAGAAAATATCCCGTCGTCTCAAAATCCGATAGAGGCGATGCTACAACAAATGATGCAGCAAATGCAGGGAATGCAAAATTTCCAGAAGCAGTTATACCACGATTTAAAAAAATTAAAAGAGCAAGTCAACGAACTAGCCACCAATCAAAAACAGTTGAATCGTGAGCGTGCAGCAGGTAGCCCAAATGCACCTACCCTTCGAAAAGCCAAAAACGGAGTAGTCTCTGACTTCACGGATGCGGAGGGTGTCACAGGCCATGGCCACTAATCAGGCAAAAACACACGAAATCGTTGAAATTTGGGACTGGAATTGCCGCAGCTTCCAAAAAAAGGCGGCGGCCCTACAGTGCTACATCGACAAGGCGACTGTTAAACCGGACATTATATGCCTGCAAGAAATTGGCAAATGCACGGTTAAATTGCGCGACTACTATACACATCACAACCCGGATTATCCCAGTATCGCGACGCTGGTTAGCAAAGGGATCGCGTCGACCGTTCGGTACCTTCCTAACGCTCAAAAACAACACCATATAGTGGAACTCTTTCCAACAAAGAGAGGACGCGCCAAAACCCAAATAATCAATATCTATAGCCCACCTAAAGAGAGAGGCAGGGATTTCGCGCCTATAATTACCCACGCCATGGGAAACATGGACAGGAAAGACAGACTAGTTTTCCTGGGAGACTTTAATGCTCCACATACAAAATGGGGATACAGAAGAGATACACCCAAGGGAAAATTACTCCTTCACGCCGTAGAAAATACAGGCCTACAGCTGGAAACGCTGCCCTCGGCGCCTACTAGGACAGGGAACAGTGTAAGCGCCGACACGTACCCAGACCTAACTTTTTCGCTGAACGTTAGAGATGGTCACTGGCAAAACTTACAGGAAACCCGGGGAGCGACCATTTCATAATAAGCTTTTCCACCAGAACTCCCAAACTCAAACGCGACCTCGCTTCCGCATCTATGACGGATAGGCCGGCATATCGCCAGTACCCAGTTCCCTTAAACCCGCCGGCAAATGCAGAGCAATGGGCGCAGGGCCTTAAAGAGGCCTACGAAGCCTCTACCAGAAAAATTACATTAACGAAGGAAAACGCAGTGGTCGACCCGCACTTGCTAGATTTGTGAAACTGCAGACGGGGACTCACCAAAAGATGGAATCGACAAAGACTAAACAGAAAATTAAGAATAAGGATCGCAGAAATCTCGGCCCAGGCGAGCGAATGCGCACGTAAACTACAAGCAGAAAACTGGGTCCAGTTTACTGATTCCCTTAGGGGGACCCTATCGACAGCGAAAACCTGGGCCATCCTAAGAAGTATGATAGATCCAGAAAACACGAAGACCGCAAGTACGCGAACCCTCAGAACACTAACCGGCACATACCAAGGCGACAACGACAGATTACTCCAGGAACTTAGGCAGCGATACATTGGAACAAAAGACCCCGAGTACGTCACGCCCAGTTACTCAGGTACAGAAAATGACGTGCTAGATGCCCCTTTCACTAAAGCAGAGCTTTTTGCGGCCGCACAAACCCTTAGCAAAAATTCAGCACCAGGGGAAGATAGGGTCACCAATCCCATGCTCCGCAATTTAAGTGACGAGCAGCTTGAGCGTTAGTACACTATTTCAACGAGCAGATCTGGGAGACGGGGCACCTTCCACAACAGTGGAAAGACGCCACCGTCATACTCGTCCCAAAAGCAGGCAAGGCTCGCAGTCTGCAGAACGTACGTCCGATATCCCTCACATCATGCCTAGGGAAACTCTTTGAAAAAGTAATTCACACGAGGCTCACGAATCACCTAGAAGATCGTAGCCTCCTATCAGACTACATGTACGGCTTTAGGAAACACCTATCAACTCAGGACGTATTTCTCAGGCTTAAAGGGCCCCTAAACCACCCAGAAGTCGAAATTTAGTTGTGGTGTTGCAGTTGTGCACGAGTCTACAACGAACACGTTGCCGCGAGAATTTTTCGAAATGGTGCCGTAATAGCGGAGTTACACGTGTTTGATGATCGAAAAACGGCCCTCGCTCATTTCGCTCTTTCCTTCGCTTCTCTCCTCGTCGGCTGGTCTCCCCTCCTCGCCGAGTGCTGCTCGAAATGTCACGTGACAAACGTCATCGCCAACGCGCTTCTCAAAACTGCCTACTTCCGGTTAAGGCACGTCCATGCCACGGTGGTCCACGCTAGCCATGCTAGCGGCACATATACGGACGACGAACCGGCCTCCTGTCTGCCGCGCGAGAGGTGTCCAAAAGTAGACGGCAGTTCGGCCGGCGCCCCGCCCGCTGCACCATCAACGGGCCAATCGACGACCGCGAAGCTGCGCGCCTCCGCCACCGGCAACGAAAACATCGGCTGCTGCTGAGTGCACGGCCACCGACGGGAGACGACCGGCTCGGTTGTGCTCGCATCGCAGCCGACGGCGCCGCTAATATCAGCGTATTTTTCTTCTTTGTGTACAATTATTGCGAAGAGCGATAACAGCGATAAGAAAATATTGCGGCTTGTGAGCGTCGGCAATTCATTTCGAAGCGCCGTCCGCTTTAGCTTTGAAGGGAAGCGGAAAAGGCCTAGAGACGATATCGGCGCCATCGAGCGATCAGCGGCGGTGAGGCTGCCGCACGAATGAGTCCCAGTCTCATCCTCTCTATGTACGGCAAGCAAATCTCGCCGCTCGCGAGCAAAACCGCTGTCGAACGGCGGCCCGCGAATGGCAAACGGCGTGCGGCGAGTTAGCGTGCAGGTAACGTGGACTTGGACTCGGCGCTTGTCGGCTACCCGATGTTGCTGCCTTGCCGGCGCGTGTTATGCGAAGCGTGCCGCTATAGACCCAGTGTTGCGCGCACGTCTGGGAAGGCCAACACTGTCGCACTCTATTCGCGCAGCTCTATTCGCTAAGCATGACTGTGTTGGAACACGAGCGATTTGGCACTTGCGTTGCGGGCTGTAAGTACCGATGCGCAAGCGCGCACAAGCGAGCAACACGGCGAGGACGAGCAGGGAGCGCGCGTACCTGCTAGCAGACAAACCGGAAGTCGTAGGTTCTTGTTCGACCAATGGACATCGTTTCCACCGTTGACATCACCAAATTCCCCCTGCTGACGTCGTGACGACCGCTGGGGTTCCGGAAAGGCGAGGGGAGGAGGACGGCATTGTTTTTTTTTTGGTTTTGTGGCGCGCCCGCGGCGCGTAGCGCTGCAGCGTTTGGCATCGTTGATCGTGATTGCATTCTGAACTCGATGCGCGTGTTTACTTGAAATGTTCAAAAAATATCTGAGGTGGTTTAGGGGCCCTTTAAAGAGGAGGTCCTAAGCAATATACCTACCGGAGGGGAGCACGTGGTAGTCGCGCTTGATCTCAAAAGTGCCTTCGACACCATGTCGCACACGCTCATACTCGAGGAACTGGAAACAGTAGAATGTGGGGAGAAAATGTACAATTACATACGCTCCTTCCTCACATATAGGAAAGCCACGATAAGAATAGAAGACATCAGGTCAGATAAATTTCACATGCCAGGTAAGGGTACCCCTCAAGGGGCCATCCTCTCGCCCCTTTTATTCAATTTAGGCATGACCAGACTAGCAAGGCGACTACAGCAAATTCCAGACTTAAAATTCTCGCTGTATGCGGATGACATTACCCTGTGGGCGACAACAGGCCCTCTAGGGTACAAAGAACAAGTCTTACACGAACCGATATAAACTGTAACTGATTTTGCAGAACAAAGCGGCATGTCCTGCGCGCCAGACAAATCAGAATGGGTAAGGCTACATGGCCGAAACTATCGGAAAGATCAAAGCGTTAGCCTATGGTTAGATAACAGGGAAATCCAGGAAAAACAAAGAATCCGGATCCTAGGCCTATGGCTACAAGAAAACCGCAGAGCGGACTTCACTATCAAAACGTTAAAAACGACCACCAATCAAATAGCTCGAATGATAAGCAGAGTAACGAGGAAAGGCAGAGGTCTAACCGAGGGGGAGGCCATCCGACTAGTGCACGCGTTTGTACTTAATAGGGTCACGTATAGCCTGCCGTATCAAGAGCTCAGCCCTAGCGAAACCAAAGTGGACGTAATAATACGTATGGCGTATAAAGCGGCACTAGGATTCCCACCCAGCACGTCCAACGAGAAATTACAAGCGCTCGGACTCCATAATACTTACGAGGAACTGAGGGCAGCGACTATGCTGGGACAAAGGGAACGCCTCGACTGCTCTAAGGCAGGGAGACGAGTCCTTGCGGATTTAAATTTTCCTATTCGACCCCATTACTGCGAGGAAGATCTCGTTTCTGTTCCCGGGACTTTACGAGAACAGCTGATAGTTTCCCCAATTCCGAGGAACATGAGTCCACTCTACCACGGTGCCAGGCGTGCGGCTAGAGCGAGACAACTCACTAAAAAGTTCAGTGGGCACCGTGATGTCACGTACACGGACGTCGCAAAGTCCCACCATGGTCACGTTCTAACGGCAGTAAACTACTCCACACACTCAAACATCAAAATCTCTGCCTCAGTGCGCACCCATTGCACGAGCACAGCTGAAGCACCTGCAATAGCTCTAGCAATCAAACAAGCAGACGCAAGCGGGAGCTCGATAGCGGTCCTGACAGACTCGCAAACAGCGTGCCGGATGTTCATAAGCGGACGTCTACCGCGCATAACCCTCAAGCTACTAGGCGAAACACTAGGTGCATCACACGGCATTACATGGTGCCCGGGACACTCGGGAGTCCCAGGAAACGAACGGGCGAACGCACTAGCTCGCGAACTAGCGAACCGAGCAGACGACGCCCCAAGTAAAATACCAAAGGACCACACCCCGCACGACATCCTGGAGCACCAGTTTCGCGAACGACAAATCTACGCGTTTCCGCATCCACAGCTCGGAGTAGGAGACGCTCGGAAGTACAGAAAAATCCAAACTCACACCTTTCCGCACTTGGGACTGTGGCACGCAATGTGGCCAACAGTATATGCCGGTGAATGTCCCTGGTGCGGGGGGCGGCTTTCTCTCCCCCACATTATGTAGGAATGTATATGTAGGCCACCGAACATTAACTCGCCCCTGATACTGACCTCACTAACGGAGCCCTGGGAGGCCGTCCTCGCTCGAGATGACTTGGAGATCCAGAAGGGTTTCTTAGACCAGGCTGAGCGTACGGCAACGGCCACTGGAGTCCTGGACTAGGGACCCACCCTTCCCGCTCCCTTGCCTCTCTTTTTTTTCTTTTTTTATTATTCAATAAAGTTTTTCATTCATTCATAGAGCCGTCGCTTCGATGGACGCCGCCATGTTTGTTGACGAAAGCTTTTGCGGCAGCTTTTGGGGCTCCCACTAAATCGATGGAATAGCGTGCCCGACGCAAAAACCTAAACACAGTTCCCGTCTTGCGCATGCGCAGTGGCTTCGACGCTATTTCTTTGGGGCCCCAATACGTTTGAGGCCCCTATTCTAAACCTCTAATAATTGCTGAGGTATTAAGTGCCAAAACCACGATATGATTGGGAGGCATAACGCACTGGGGGACTCCGGATTAATTTTGGCCACCTCAGGTTCTTTAACGTGCACCTAAGTACACAGGTGTTCCTGCATTTCGCCTTGATCGAAATGCGGCCGCCGTGGCCAGGAATCAAACCCACGTCCTCGAGCCAGCAGTACGACACCTCACAAGTTCAGCTAACACGGTGGGTGAAGTTTTTGTGACGTGGTGCACTGATGTCATCGTGGGAAACATGTTTCGATATTAGCAGAATGAGTATCTGCATTCATGAGGTTACGGGCAAACCATCTAGAAGTAAAAGCACCAGAACCCACCTTTGGTTCGAGGTCTTGCTCCCATTCTTTTTTATACGTTCTCGCATACTTGGCCCACTTCCCCATGTTTGGATTCTCCTCTCTGAGGAGGATCTGATCGTACGTCCAACCTATCGAAATGAATCTCGAATCTAAGCACGAAGAAAAATTCATCTAGCAGGAAAAGGAAAATGGCAGTAAAGCTTCGCGCCAGAAACGTGGAGTAGGTCGAAAGCTGTGCCTGGCGCGATACTTCATCCGGAAGACATGGCCATGAACACACTGGAGCGTGTCATACACCCGTGCTTCCCTTCTTTCATGTCGGCGCCATGATCGCCTGACGGCCCTGACCCTATGTTACTGCTCTCCCTTCCTGAACATAGCCATGTTAGTATAGTGTACTGTGAAAAACCCACTACTCCCAGGTTCATCCCGATGCCCGGGGATCTGGTGCCTAACTGTCAAGCAGGGTGCAAGTTTAAGTGCATCAAAGATCCAAGCCACTGGCTCAGATAAAGACGCAGAGAGGGAAGGAAAGGCAGAGGGGGCGGGTCATTTCACGCACGCACACACGCACTGCCACGCGGCCGGCTCAGCCAGCTAAAACAGAGCCTCCGAGATTTACTTCTACCCGATCAAAGCCACCTCTGGAGCGTGGATTAGGGCGCCACTTATAGCCCAAACACAGCCAAGTCGCAGATTTTCAGTAGCCCAAATATGGCCACATAGCCAACTCGTCCAAGTCGACGCCAAAAAAGTTTTCCCGTATCCCATTTTGGCTATATGTATAGCCAAACCTGGCAACACTGGTTGAAGCCAGAGGCAGCACGATGGTCAGTTCGCTAGCTGCTGCTGCGCTTACTCACTCGAGCGTTTAGACAGCGAGTGTCCGCGGTCATCCAGTGAGATGCATTCGTGCTTGCCTTGCGCGCGTGACACCATACCTGTTAATTTATTTAGTGAGCTACTAACTAACTACTAACTATGGTAATACGGCCGATAAAACTACTATCCTTCGTACAGCTGTCTATTAATTCGCTGTCGCAATCGATGCTTCGCCTTTCGGGCCAAACTGCTACATTTTTGTGGTTCAACAATTAGGTCCAATTGTGCAATTGTGGAAATGTCCAATTGTGCAAGACTGCCTTTGTCGCTGTGTGCAAACGAACATTTAAGCGTACAATGCAGGCGATCAAAAAAAAAAAAAAAAAAGGGATATCGCCACATAGAAGGCGTGATGCGAGGTTCTGCACAGTTACCAACGAAGTCATCATGATCTAAGGCTGGTTGTGGACAGACTTGTACATGTTACAGAAAGAAGGTAACCGATCAGAATTAATTACTTCATTCAAAAATGCGATTACGGTTACCAATTACTAATCCAAGAACGTAATTGAGGAATTGCTCAAAGGCAGTCCGATTACCGTGTTTACTCGATTGTAACGCGAGTTTTTAAAATAATTTTCGTTGCTTGAACTCGACCCTCGCGTTACATTCGAACAACCGCAAAATTTACGATTGTAAAACAAACATTCCAAATTTCGCGGTTTTAACGTTACATTTGGAATCTTTACCGTTACGTATCTATTCAATCCATAGACAAGTCGACCGAAGTCAAAACTTTATTGAAATTGAAGCCATTTTCGCTGTGCCTGTACTTAAGAAGTACTTAATCTCACACGCGCTTGATGGCACGGATGTCTTGATTTTTGAGCGATCTTGGCACTGATAGGTTCCAGGATGTCGGAACGAAATGTTTTTCGTTCTGGTTTGAGTTTCCTTCCACTGAAAAAAATTTCGTTCCGGTTGTGCTCCGGAACGAAAAAAAAAAAAGAAAATGACCCATGATGGTTCATGACGGTTGTGGTTCGCATGAAAAAAAAAAATAAAAAAGGAAAAAACTTCAAAGCCAACTAACGATAAAAACATAGTATTCATTTTTCAGAATTAGTGAATTCTAAATTTTGAGATCGTGCTCAGTGCCTTGAGTCAAATCATAGAGCATGATCTCAGAAGCAGCACGTCATCGAGTTAACTCGCCGTAATTCTAGGCTGCTGTTCCGATAAAACCAACTTAAACGAACACAAACGAAGGATAAAACTTCGGTAACAAAGTGTTATACCCGTAGAAAACGAAACGATAAGCTCTTAGAGCGCATGCCCTGTGTTTTGCTATGATGTCGATCTGCTAGTGCACACAGTGCCAGGCTTAAATTAGTGGAGCGCTCGACCGGCTATCGCTCGCACTATGCCTTCCTCAGATACGGGCTTATGCGGACCCCTCATGTACCCGCTTATTCTGACGCCTGACGCCGGTTGTTTCCGATTGCTTACTTTCCCCTTGAACCGAAAAATGATAAAAAATATTTCGGTTTCACTCCGAAACAAAATAACTTTTCGGTGAAGTTTTCGTTGCGGTCAAAAAATATCGTTTTGTTTCGTTTTTCGTTCTCGTTTTTGTTCCGTTCAGACGTGCTGCTGATAACGAGTTTGGCACAGCGCAGGAAAGACTTGTCGTGACGCTTTCGGTACCGAGTGAGCGAAATTTCGCGAAAGTGAAACTATCTCCCAAAGTCATCTCCCGAGAATACCGCCCAAGGAAAGCTCCGTCTCAGACGACGATAAGTGAAGAGAACTCGTTCTCGAATTGATTCTTTGAATAAAGGTACCAGGACGAGCGCGGACTGCCAACGGCTGCTTTATTGTGCGTGCGCAAATATATAGCTTGAAAAGGGAGACACAGTGGGGGAGGGTTTTCTACATGCCAGTCGAGCTTGGGTCTGACGGTAAAAACTAACAATCACAAGATGATTAGTCAAGTAAGTATCTGTATAGGATCCTTGTCGGTGAGGACCAGGGAAGGGGAGCTGGCGCATAACGGACCTATGCGGATCATCGTGAAGGTTTCCCTGCTCGACTGTATCGATAACGCGCAATACATTATTGTCATGAAGCACCGGCTTGCAGCCGCAATTGGCGCAGTGGATTGCGACATTGCTTCCATTCTTGTTTCTAACGCTATACGCATGTTCCCGCAACCTTTCGTTGGGACACTGTCCGGTCTGGCAGATGTACAGCGGTGAGCACTGTTAGGGTGAACACGCGAGCGCGTGGCCGACGGCACTGTCAGCGCCCCGTTACGGTCATCACTGGAAACATTGCGCATGCGCATCATGCCTTCCGCGAAATAATTGTTTCACCGCGCGCATGACGTCATGAATGCACTTGTTCGTCGTCTGCTAGCCGCATTTTTGTTTTCTAAGCCCATGCATCCTGCATTTTAAGATTTCTTTAAACATCTGTGCTTGAACAGAACAAGACAAAAAAACTTGTATATCTATGGGGGCGTGTCTATTCGTTCCCTTCAAAGTTGTTGTGCATGCAACGCCGTATATAAAACAACCAAACATCTTTCGCAGCCGTTCATTCTGTCGCCAGATCGTATTATGGCTAGGGTTCCCGATGATGAACGGCGCTCAATTGTCGATCTTTCCCTGAAAGGTTATTCCCAGCGGTATATTGGCGCTTTAGTTAATAGGCCCCTGAAGACTGTGAACAGAATAATTCAAGCCTACAAGTATGAAGGTCGCATTCAGGATGCACCCCGCGCGCCCCGCCCTAAAGCTACCACAGACGATGAAGACGCCCTCATAGCTGCAGCTGCTGTTCGTAACCCTTTCTTGCCAGCCCCAGCAATACGCGAGGACTTGGATTTGGACGTTTCGGACACCACTGTTCGACGTCGCCTGCGTACTGCGGGCCTTCGCAGTCGCGTCGCAGCGCAGAAACCACTACTAACGGCGGCAAACAAGGACGCACGACGGCAGTTCGCTGAGCTGCACGAAGCATGGACATCAGAAGAGTGGGGTCGCGTCATCTTTTCGGATGAGTCGACGTTTTCGACGCGACAAGACCAAAGATTGCGTGTTTGGAGACTACCAGGCACACGGTGAGGCAAACTTCCTGCTTTGAAAAGCAATTGTTTTAGTTAACGTCACAATGCCACGCAGGAACGACCCGGACAACGTGCAAGGTGTTTCTGCCAGTGGGAGATCGAGTGTGAACGTGTGGGGTGCTGTTTCAAGATATGGTTTAGGGCCCCTGCAACGTATACGTGGACACTTATCGTCGGAAAATTACTGCAACATTTTGAACAATGTGCTGTTGCCATATGCGAGCAGTTTATTCCCAGACGGTGATTACCTGTTCCAACAGGACCGGTCACCGATACACACGGCGCGGGCTGTCAAGGAGTTCCAGGCGGAGCAGCACATGCAGCTACTGGAATGGCCTCCGAAAGGAGCGGACCTGAATGTGATAGAAAACATGTGGGGCCGTCTGAAAGCTTCTTTGGCAAGGAAGCCCCTTTATTCCGCGACTTCGGACCAGTTGTGGGCGCAAGTCAGCAACGAGTGGGAAAGGCTGAAAGCCGATCGGGAATATGTTCGATCACTTTACGACTCGTTACCCTCCAGAATAGCTGCAGTCGTTGCTGTAAGTGGTCACATGACTCGCTATTAGATTTGCTCATGTTTTTATATTTGTTCTCATGGTCTTGTTTAACTTGAATTGCAAAAGTGCAATTTTCTTGAATAAAAAGTTTAATAATTATCCCTCTTACACTCACTTTTTTCCTTCACGCGCCAATCTTCAATCCAGATGGACCTTGAAATGCAGAAGGTATCAGCTCAGCGAACAAAAAATGCGGCTAGCAGACGACGAACAAGCGTATCGATGACGTGATGCGCGTGGTGGAAAGAGTGTTTCGCAAAGCACATGCTGCGCATGTGCAATGTTTCCAACGATGGGTGTTACGCGGCGCTGATAGTGCCGTCGGCCACGCGCTCGCGTGTTCACCCTAACAGTGCTCACCGCTGTACGTGCTGCCAACGTGGTGGGCATCTCGTAGACGACGACATCCTTGCTGCACTGCACTGGGCGCGAGGTACGATTCTTACTGCAGGAACAGTTTTAGGGGTGGCTGGCGTTCACTTTCCTGCATAATGAGCCGAGTTTGTTAGAGGCCGGGAGTACAACACGAACACGAACATCAGCACGCCCTGCTACTTTTTTTTTATTCTGTGGGAAACGTCGGGCACGTATGAGAGGGATAACGGCTAGTTTTGTTCTGTCGAGTTTTTTCGCATCTTGAGATGAAGATGGGGGTTACTCGGCATCTGGGTCTGTTGTGAAGCGCAGAGCTCCATTGTTGCCGGGACTTGAAGACGCTCTCGGTGGGGTCAATGAAAAGCTTAAAAACATCATCTGTATGGGATTTTCTGGCATTAACATCCTAAGTGGTCTTCGCTATAGAGACATACCAGCCGGTACCGGTTCAATGAGGAGACAAATACTTAACCATGGTATCTGCCTGTCCGAACATGCGCATTCGCGAGGCTGCTGCGTGGGGCCTTCTCGGGCGTTCTATGGTGTAGTTGTCGCCAAATTCAGATTCTGAAAGCTGCGTCGCCCGTTACAGGTTGTATCGTCAGTAAGTTAACTGGTTACGTGTAATTTGTTACTGAAAACATTGAATTACAGTTATTGTTACCAGTAAACAAAGTAATCGTGAAATTACAAAATGACCTTCAATATAATTAATTACAAGTAAATAATTACATGTACTTTATTTTATTTATTTATTTATACATGTACCTACAGCGCCCTCTAGGGGCATTGTTGTAGAGGTTACGTACATTAGTTACGTACAAGTCTGGTTGGGGCGCTAGTGCTTTAAGAAAATATGTTTGTCGTCTATACTGTTCGGTACATAAACGGCTATAATACGACTACAGAAACATCCATCCGCTTGACTTTCTGAATCGGAGGAACATGTTTATATGCATACGCTGCAAAGCAATGGAAGGCGCCACACTAGCGCGTGCTTCGCCGAAAGATGTGTAGTCCGCCTTTCCACAAAGCATTGTTGCCGCAGGTCATCAATAGCAGTGGGCCTAGTAGATTAATGGCTGCAAAATAAGTAGAAACTTTACGCTGGCAAAAGAGGCATTTTAAAGGGAGTTCTTGCCGGCACGGATCTAGTGCTAATTGTTAGTTCTACGCTGTACTATATGCGAAGCAGTAATACATCCACTGAGCTCCAAAGTTTCCTTGCACGGTAAATGTTTCGAAAACACACACACACGACACACAGGAAATGTCAAAACACCTTAACTGTATTCGTACGCCATGTTGGAACCTTCAGAACTGTTTTAGAAGGAACTCAGATGACACCAGGTACCCGAATTTTTGGACTATCCTTGATCTCAAATATGAATATTAAGGCACCTATTGCTTGTGTGCTGGAAAAGTTGATCGCTCTTTAGCAGTCATCCATTGAAAAAGTATAAATTTCCTCTAAAGTAGTAGAAGTACTCGAGAAAAGAATGACAGCTTTATCGCTGAATCAAAATAGTCAACAAAGATCAGTAGGTCAACTGAAATATTTGTAGCTGCGACATCACTTGGGCAGACTTCTTTGCGTTTCTTCAGAGGAATTTATCCTGCGATTAAGAATAAACCAGAAATACTTGTTAAGGGGAGTGCCACTGAATGGCCAGCTTCTCCGCATCGTAATATGGTCCCTATGCATTGAGCTTTGATGTGCTTGTGTAAGCGCTTTCGACAGAAGAAGCGCATATACAGTCTGTCGTAGTTATTTAATCCTAGCGGTCTAGTTAGAAAGTGTTGCAGTTCCACTCCAGTTTATCATCACTACAAGATGCGTACAGACGAGGGTCTTAGAGTCAGGTTCACGTCCATGTGTCGTTAATTGAGTCCCTTGCCATGAGAAGGGACGCTAACTTCAGATTTGTGACTAAACAAAGTATAGCGACACTGCGGAAAAACAAAAGGGTGGCAGCTCCCCTGCCCCCATTTACCTATCAATCCAGTGTACTCCTATCGCTTGGCGCACACTCAATTTCAGCTCAAACCAAACATCTTAGCTAGGGTAAAGGGCCCAGAGTACCCTGTACGATGTACTTTGCGGTCACGTACGCATGCTGGCTTTTGCATTTAGCGTCGGCTGGATTTGCGCGACTTGCGTATTCATAGCATGCCAACATGCGACGGCCACGTTTCATTTGAATTCACTAGTGCTACTTGCTCTTTGACGCTACAAGAAAAATATACGGTAAAATCAGTTTTCGTTTGAACTTTAGTCTCATCCCACTTTGAGGGCAAATAACCACTGACCGTTATGTAATTCGCCTGAAAAGATCAATTCGCGCTATCTTCCAGTGGCAATCGTTAAAAATTTTGTTGGAAAGAATTAACAGGTGTTATATAAATTAACTTGGGCCACGCCTGAAAATATATCCGACGATTATGGTACTACCTAATGCGAAATTAGAGTGCAACTGTATACGTGTTTTCATTTCGCGATATCTTGAGGGTATCAATTTAAAACCGAAATCATCACACCGACTGCCAGTTGGCCAGTGCCGTCAGCGCCTTCGCAGAGGCAGGGGCAGTATGGGAACGCTGGCATGATGAGCGGCATCGGAGCCAGCTGTGGAAGACGACGACGAACACGCGAGCAGTGGCATGAGCGCGTTCCACGAGCGCGTTCGCGTGTTTACCACGAGGGACGGTGATGCTCAGCCTAGGTGGATAAAAAAAGAAATTCCCCTAGTGCTCAACCCAGGAACGGGCGCCGAAGAGCTGCGTTCTAAAAGCGATGTTTCGTCATTACTGTTGTTAGCTGACCGATTTAGCGCTGTTAGGTCTGACAAAAGACGCCATCGTTGCCCTAAAATTCCTTAATTTCTATCTGTACAATGGGCCCGTGGCATTTAGCGCTCACCATTCGCTAGGAAGGCGGATCGCCGTACCATATATCATGTCGTCTCCAGGGTAGGGAACGCGCTTGGCGTTTGCCTCTTGCGTCGTGTGGTGCATCGGCTCCGTCAATTACTGACGAAAGCCACGGTCAATTTCGTGCAACCCCATCAATTTTGCTTCCATCGGACTTCTAAAGCTGCCCGGCACCCGAGGACACCAATCTCATCCAGGTGGGCCCATTTTTGGCAAACTTAGAGCGATTTTCCGTTCCGGCCTCGCGTTGCTGACGCTGAACCGAACGGCTACGTCGGCGCGCGGGTGAGAACGGACCGGTCTTGCTAGATGGCGGATCTCTCTGCTCAACGCGGTTACTAACCCGACGCCATGGCGTGGGCGACGATCCCGGTCCCCGAGGGACAGAAATATGCGGCTGCGTACCCCATCCGCAACGAAGAACTCTTTCGAATGGCTGAGCGCCGCTCCCAGCGCAAAGCTATGAAAATGGCTCCATCGGCCCCGCCCGCCGGCAAGACACCTTCAACTCAGACAGGATCCGCCACGCGTGCGGCACAAGGATCCGGCGCGAAGCGCAGCAAGCCTACAACGACGTGGAAGCCTAAGCCTCTGCCTCGACCACACCCAGAAGACTTTGTCGTCATCATCAAGCCTCGTGAGCCAGTGGCGCTACGAGACGTCTTTCAACGTGGCGCGCTCGGCACCGCCTTCGCCACTCTCGTCGGAGTACAAAAGGCGGCGACGCTCAACCTGCTTCTCTCGCCGGAGCAGAACCTCATCATCGCTAGCACGCGGGAGGCCCAAACGGCGGACCAGCTGCTCGGCGACTTCGAGCTACAAACTGACAAAGGCAAGATGGCCGCCCACGGCCTACCTGAGGCAACATGGCGAGGACGTCTGCTACGGTGTGGTCACGGTCGCCAACCACGAGCGACCGACACCCTACGCCAGGCTCTGCAGTGTCGCGCAGGCGAACTCTTGGATATACGAAAATTCGGCACATCGAACAAGGCTGGACTCACCTTTGCTGGCAGAGTCAAGCCTCGCTACATTCATTATAACTCGGAAATCACCTTCGTTCAACCCTATTACGAGACCATTCCGGCCTGCGGACTGTGTGGCACCGTTGGACACCGGGCTGATTCGTGTCCCAACCCAGCCAATGCAAAGTGCGGCCTGTGTGGACAGCAGGCGGAGCTAGTGGAGGGGGTGCGGACCCCTTACGAGTGCAACCGAAAGTGCGCGGTCTGTGAAGGAAGCCATGCCACGAACTCGCGCGAATGTACAGCCACGTACAGACAACCCAAGATGACCACCCCTCAGCAGAGCGGCCTCCCCAACTCGGGGAAGAAGACTCGTCATTATGCGGCGTTCTCGCGCGGCGGATCACGCCCCTTCTTCTTCTTTCTGGGGTTTTACATGCTAAAACCAGTTCTGATTATGAGGCACGCCCTAGTGGAGGGCTCCGGATTAATTTTGACCACCTGGGGTTCTTTAACGTGCACGCCACCGTCGACGTCACACCGCAGCAGGTGCCACCACGTGGAGGTGACGTCAAGGGCCAAGCGGCGCAGCAGCCGCCCCCACAGGACGGCAAGGGGAACCGCGGCCAGCACCGAAAGGATGCGGGAGCCGGTGCCTGGGCGAACGCAGTGAAATATGGCAAACAGGTGAGCGGTCCCGGTGGGGCAGCCTCCCCTTTCCAATCCCCCTCCCTCTCCTACTCTAATTGCTGAGGAGATCCGTAAGCACACGGAGCCTCTCCGCGCTAAAATTGCGAGCCTTGAGGCTCAACTCTCCAACCCACCGTCTGCTCCTACCTCCCCCTCCGCCTCCAATGCGGAGTCTATGGATAGTGAGATTACGCTGCCGAAGCCGTCGGGCCATGATTCTTTTGAGACTATGGAGGCGCGCCTCAGCGCAAAAATGGAGCTCCTGATCGGCACCGCGATGGCCCAGATGCTCGCGAAAATTGATGAGCAGATCACGAGTAAAGTTAATCAAGCTGTCGCTGCGCAACTCCGCACGCTGCGCAAAGCGGGTCCCCTTAGGGACGTATCCGGCCGCCCCTCCAAGTTTTCGCGTCGCATTGTAGACATTGACGATGACGAAGACTGCACCCTGGCAGGCCTAGATGTCAAAACTCTGGTCTTGCCTACTGGCTCTGGGGCAGCTCCACTCACTCTTAACGCTCAACCTAACCATGGCGGGAACCCCTAAAGTTAGGATTTCTGCCCCCTCCAAATCGGCGTCCCCCATCATCATAACCCAGTGGAATGGTCGGGGCCTCCGCTCTCGCACCAAGAGAGTGGACCTCCGACTTTTCCTCTCAACCTGAGCCAGGGAAGGGCGCCACCCTTACGAACTATTCGACGTTCCAGCAGGACCCCTCGTCTTGTCTCTGCGTTCATCGAAATTATACAGCTAACAAGGTCGATCTTGACCTCCAAATCGACTATTCCTGCGTAATGGTGACTCTCCTCCTGCTCCGCAAACAGGACCCATCCATTCACATCCTCAACGTATACTGCTCTCCCGAAACTCCAAAACGTCTCATTCGCGGACCTCGTCAGTCGTGCGCTGAGAGTTGCGGGCCGGGACCCCCTCCTGATTATGGGCGACTTCAACGCCCCCAGTCGGGTCTGGGGGTACCGCCGTGAAGAGAAGCGTGGCCGCAAGTTGGCGGAGCTTACGTCCACGCAGGGCCTCACACTGATCCTGTTCACCCAACTCGGATTGGCAACTCCGTAACCAGGGACACCTGTCTGGATTTTAACTTCACACGCAACATTCAGATCGTCGACTGGGTCAATACTGAGGAAACCCTCGGTAGCGACCATTGCCTCATCAACACAACCATTTGCACACGCCCCATGGCACGACCCTTCAAACAAGCCCACATCCCAGATTGGACGAAATTCAGACAAATTGGCAGGACACTGTTCCCATACACACGCACGGCTACCAGGCCTGGGCCCAGCAATTGGTTTCTAGCTTGCGTTCTACGGAAACACTCATCAAACTCTCAGAGGCGGTCTCGGATGTGGATAACCACCTCCTCCACCTTTGGGAAGCCCGGCAGAGCCTCTTCCGTCGATGGCGCCATCAGAAACACAATAGGAAACTAAAATCTCGCATAGCAGAGCTTACCCAGAAGGCGGCAGAGTATGCGGCCCAGCTCGCCGACTCTAACTGGGTTAGCCGCTGCAATACGGCTGCGCGACAAATGTCCAGCCGAAACACATGGCGTCTCTTTCGCGCCCTCATTGACCCCACACAAACCCGCACTGAAACGCAGAAACATTTGCTGGTAACACAACTCAGCTAGCACACAAGCTCAGGGACCAATACCTGTGCACTACCCAGGATACCCAGGCACGGCATACTCATATGCAGGCTGTGAGAATGCCGACCTGGATCAACCTTTCCAGCTCCACGACCTGAATGAAGGCAGCCCTGGCCAAAATGAAACGTGGCACTGCACCCGGACGGGACAAAATTAGTCAAGCTCCTGGCAAACCTACCAGACTCGACTTACAATTCACTGTTGGCATACTTCAATTCTATCTGGCTGGGAGAAGTGCCCCTCCCTATCGATTGGAAGACAGCACTTGTCACCTTTATTCCTAAACCTGGCAAAGCCGTAAATCCGGACAACCTCCGCCCCATCTGACTCACCTCTTGTGAGGGCAAGTTAATGGAGACGATGGTGCGGGACCGGCTGTCTACTTTCACGGAAGACCATAACACATTTGCGGACACCATGTTCGGGTTTCGCCCCCACAGATCCGCACAGGATGTCATCCTTCAACTTAATCGGGAAGTCCTAGACCCCATCGAATGCCCCCATAACGACAAGGTGGTTCTGGCCTTGGACCTTAAGGACAGCATTCGACAACTTCACTTATGAAATCATCCTAATTCATCTTTCTCAAACCAACTGTGGGCGTAATGCTTTTCAGTACGTCTTACAATTTCTAACACAGAGACACGCATACTTGCACATACAGGACACTGAGCACGGCCCATACACTCTAGAGTCCAGAGGTACACCACAGGGCGCTGTACTCTCCCCCCTATTGTTCAATCTCGCCATGAAGAACTTGACTGCCCAGCTGCAGGCTGTCCCGGGGGTGCAACACGCACTCTACGCGGACGACATCACCATCTGGGCCACGCAAGGTTCTTTGGGAGACATGCAGGTCAACCCGCAGCAAGCGGCGACCATAGTGGACTGATATGCTCACGCTTGCGGCCTCCAATGTTCCCCCCAAAAGTCTGATTTCTTGCATCTCCGCCCCTCGCCCAAATGCACGTCCAAAATTGCTCTCTCTCTAGAGTATGGTTGAAACCCTGAACAACCTGAGATTAGAGTCCTCGGACTTTTCATCAACCAACACCGCCGGTCCGACACAACACTAGGGAAGCTGCGGAAGGTGGGGGACCAGGTGGGCCGCATGGTCCGCCGGGTTTCCAACAGGCGCGGGGGTCTCAGATGCAAAGATGCCTTGCGGCTGGCCAATGCATTTGTGACTAGTCGAATCTTGTATTCGACTCCGTACCTCCATCTCCGCAAGCATGAGGAGGACGCCCTTGAGGTCACCCTCCGAAAGATGGTTAAGCGGGCCCTTGATCTCCCGGTCAGCACCTCTAACCAGCGCCTTCTGGGCCTGGGGATGGTGACTACGTATCGGGAGCTCAAGGAAGCTCATCTTACCAACCAAATCACACGACTTTCTCAGACACTGTCGGGTCGCCGCCTCCTTGCCCGACTACAGCTCCAACCTCTCAGACAGATGGAAGAGCGCGTACGTACGCCACAAGAATGGCGCTATGCCCTGCACGTGCGCCCTCTTCCCCGGAACATGGCACGCACACACCATGATGGCAGACGCCTGGCTCAGCCGGAGGCCCTGGCGCGCCATTATGATTCCGAAGCCGGCGTTTTCTACGTGGATGCCACCGGCCCACACCATGGGCAATGGTTTACAGCCGCGGTGGTCCACGAAGGCAAAACAGTTGACGGCCTGAGCTTTCGCGCTAGAGACATAACATATGCGGAAGAAGTCGCCATCGCGTTGGCTGCATCCGATTCTCGCTCTCAAACCATCATTACCGACTCGCGAGGGGCCTGTCGGAACTACTAACAGGGTCAGATTCCATTCCTGGCCTATCGCGTCCTTCAATCTAGCTGCCGAACCGGGGACCCCGACCACCGATACGTTGTTTGGGCTCCTGCTCACATGGGATTAGAGGGAAGTGAGGCAGCGGATGCTGCCGCCCGCGCGCTTTCTCACCGGGCTCCTTTTTTTCTCTGACTCCGCCGATCAGGACTCAACCCCCAACCCAATCTGCTCGTATACAGAAATTACAGCTTACTATCAATCCGGCCACGAACTCTACTACCCCCGCCCGTGTAGAGATCTCAAAAAGGAGGAGGAGCGTCTCCTGCACCGCCTCTTCACGAACACTATGCCGTGCCCGGCGGCTCTTAAACATTTCGATCCGGCCTTTACTGGAGCTTGCCCGCACTGTGCGCAGAAGTCCTCGGACCTCTACCACATGGTGTGGGCTTGCCCATCCAACCCTGCCTTTTCCCCCTTACCCAGCGCTACCCGGGAGGACTGGGAGGCTGGCCTGCTTGGCTGCTCAGACCTACGGGCCCAAAAGGCCCTGGTTCAGCGCGCCCAGGTGGCGGCTACCGCCACTGGAGTCCCGTACTAGGGACTCCACCTAGTATTTGTAAGGGGCGGCCTCTTCAGGGTCGTCCCGAGCATACCTCCTAGTACTTTTTGTCATGCAATTAAAAGTTTTTCACTACCACCACCAGGGTATGCGTGCAACGGGTTTATAGCTATTCTGTCTGTTCCCCTGTGAACGGGTGGAACGTGATATCAAAACTGTTTTAATCCGAAAGCATTATATGTCACATGAGGCAGAAAAGCCGGCGTTGTAGGCAACTAGTGGTACCAAAGATCATCATCATCATCATTGACGTCATCAGCGTGTTGAATGACGTCAGCAGTAATACAGAATTAAAGTTAGAGTAAGGTAACTTAAGGTGGAGTAAAGTGTAATTAAGGTTGTTACAAATTAGGGCAAGCTGGATTAAAGTGGATTAAGGTTGGTACAAATAAGAACAAGGTGGATTACGGTAGAGTTGTGAAGGACACGTGACAAAGTATGATGTGACGTATCATGGACGCAACCATTTAAATGGAGAAGTCAAAATGCTTTCGCTTTCAAATCACGGAAGAATGCTTAAGTGACAGTTTTTTTTTTAAAATTGTGACTGGCTGAATGTATGGCAAGGCGCCCGTTTTATGGTGGCGATTGGTTATCGCAGATTGACTGGACTTTCCCTCTCTGTTATACCGAGTGACAGCCGACGGCGGGAACGACAATGCCTGTGAGTGATTGCTTTTTTCTCTTGCTTTTTTTGCAGACTTCCTATCTGTGTAACGCTAGTTTCTGTCGAAAAAAAGATTTAATAAAAAAAATCACCCGCCCTTCCCTTGTCGAGAAAATGGGAGTCAGCGAGGCTTGTCGTGTGTCTGTCTGACCTTCGTGGTGATTTTCTTTCTTTCTCTCACTCTTTCTCTTTTTCTCTCTTTCTTTCTCTGACATTCGTGGTTACTTTCTTTCTCTCTCTCTCGATGGGGGCGAAATGCGAAAACACCCGTGTACTTAGATTTAGGCGCACGTTAAAGAACCCCAGGTGGTCCAAATTTGCGGAGCGTGCCTCGTAATCAGATCGTGGTTTTGGCACGTAAAACCCCATAATTTTTTTTTTCATTCTCTCTATTTATATTTCTCCCTCTCTTTATTTCTTTCCCCTCTTTGTCTCCCTATCTTTCTCTCCTTTCTCTCTTTCTTTCTCTCTTTCTTCTTAGTCCCTGGTATGTGCCATTGAGCTTGGACCTTTTCTGCACTACCGCCAGGATCGGCCCACTTTTCAGCGTGAAGCCGCCGCCGCCGACACTTGTGAGCCTATAAAGCTTCGCTTAAAAGCACTGTGATCCCCGAGTCATTGCTGCAGTATCTGCGTCACACACGGTTGCATGCGTTTATTTGGTGCACCATTTTGAAACGCACAGTTAGTTGTCGCTAGCCGCGTGCACGTCTGCGGTGCCCGGGTATTCCGTAAACCATAACACGTATAGCTTACACGTGACGTGGGCTGTCTTGCTTATGCAGAGAGAAACATTACAGTGAAAGACACTTGCATGGCGGCCAATTCCAATCTGTTTTGTAAAGATGCTTCTGAAAATGCCGACGTTGTTTTGCAGTTGAACTTCGAGAAATTCCTGCAAAGCGGTGAGCACGCCGATGTGGAGTTCGTCGTGCAACCTGAAAAATTCGACATGTCGAAGAATTTCAAGGCTCACAAGCAACTACTGGCTTTAAGTAGCGAAGTTTTCGAAGCGATGTTCTACGGTCGGCTTGCCGAAAAAGACACCGTGGTCATCACGGACCTCCACCCTGATGGGTTCTACGGCCTTCTGAAGTGAGTACTTTGCAGCCGTGTTGATTCGCCATCGTCATAGGCATGACCCTACTATGTTTTTCGAATGTCACATGACCTCGATCCAGCAAAGGCCCGCGTTTATTGTTCACAAAGCGTGTAGGCGTGGCCTTTACGAAGCGCTTCAGCGTGCCGACTATCTCAATTGTGATTCTTGTAAATGAATGTATTACGTCCTTTTACAGTGAAACTGTTAGTGCAACTAGAAGCACTGAAAGGTGTTACGTCTGTTTTGACGGTATTCGAAATCAGATCTAATCACTGAAGAAATTTATTCAGGAAGTAGGGAAAATGTTAAGGGTTTTATGTAGGCAAATTAAGAACTGTGCGTTTTATCGGAGATAAATGAAAAATGCTTAACTTTCGCTTGCGGCCTGTCAGCAGCCGTTACATTAAGTTAGCTCACTACCCTGCTGCAAGGACCAAAGACGGCAGCGTTTTCACATTTGTTGACAAGGTGGGGTCCAGTCTTTGGTGACGCGCGCCGAAACATTAAAGCGCGTACGGTAATTTCGTGCTTTTGAAAATTATTAATACTAGCATTCTCCAAATTTCTATGCGTTAACTAGGCCTGTAGTAGTAGTACCCGGTGACCTCGGTGAACTATATGCGGGACACGTTCATATTTCGTTAAACTAGATAGCATGCGGTGCGTAACTTGCGATGCATGTACAATTTGTGAAGGTTCATTACAGCCTTCGTAGAAAATTACTGATTCAAGTGTTCCAGAGTGTCATATGCGGCTGTTTTTCGCGTTGTTTTTCCATATTCTTAAACCAAGTCTACATGGAACCGTGTTCACGTTTGGTGGAACTGGTGAGCATAGTAAATGTAATGCCTTTCATGTTCCTAATAACTCAGCCCTTATTTTCTTCGCTATTTTCACGCGTCATATGAGGTTTGTAGTTGATTTACCTGAAGTACTCGGTCAACCGAACGAGGCACCTCGTTTATATTTGGTGAAAAGAAGGGGTAGGTTATGGATGGTGGGCAGGCAGAGTTCAGCGTGTGTGGGGTAATTGAGGCTGTTGTAATAAATAATAGCGCCTTCGTCGTTCCATCGGCGTCAATCTTTTTTCGTCATATCATTGTGTAACCATACTGTCGTCATTCAATCGTGATTATGCCACTCTTATGATTGCGTCATCTTCCGACAGTCGCTGTCTTGCCCTTATGTCGTCGTCGTCACGCTGTCGTCGCTATTCCATCGCTGCAATTTAGGAATCTACATCTCACTGTCGTCATGCCGTTATGTGCCTTTGTCGTTCGATGAATATAATTTCTTCGTCATTTAATCGTCACTGTGTCGGCGTCATACAGTCGCCGTCGTGCTTCCATGCTGACCTTAGCTAGCGAGCGCCATAGCTAAGTGGGACGACATCGGGATAGACGTCATGTAGCCGGAGTAGTGAAACAAAGAATTGCTATTACGCGTGGTAAATGAGCGTGGCGTTACGAATATGGTCAGTCGCTACACTACTCAATCGCTATTGACATTACCCTCGTCAGTCATCGATAGATGAGTTCTGTCGTAACTTTTTTTACTGGTCATGGAAGTCCCCTCGAAGTTTGACTTAGGACAGAAGCTGCGGATATGCACGCGACCACAAGTGAACGGGCGGTGGCTCTGCCGCCGGCGTATGGGGGACGCAGGCTAATTCAATCGCAGATGCGTCTTCGGGCGTAATAGCGACCTGCAATAGGGCCAGTACACGATAAATTAGCACTTTTAAGAGTGATTTCTGTCGACAACTTACACCCTTCATGGATCGTAAGGCTGAGTTACAAACCGATTTACACCTTAAGAACCCTTAAAGGGACACTAAAGGCACGTATATAGTCGAGCTAAAGTGATAGATTAAAGGTTGAGAACGTCTAAGGCGTCAATATTATCGCCAACAGAGCTTTAGTAATCGAGAAATTTAGGTAAATGCAGGACATGTTTGGACTCCCCCGGGAAATTCAAGTACTTCTCCGATGACGAAGGACACTCCTCACTATAATTCTGTCACTAGTACTCAACCACTCGTAATAAAAATATAATTGTATTGCATATAAAACTAAAGAAAATGCTACTTGTCCAGTTTTATGTGATTTTTTAGAAAGGACTCAATGAAGTTACCCTTGCCAACAACGCGGTCGCCCGAAAGGTTTCGTTTTCGCTGGACTCTCCACTGCCCGCCCTTACGCGTTTCAGTAGTTCCGTTATCGCGTAGTGCTGCGCTGGTTTTGCTGGCTCGCGAAACTCGCACGAACTGCGAGTAGCAGAGACTGCCACTTCCCTGTCATGTCGCCGGATTCCCTGTGAATGAATTGAATTCTGTGGTTTTACTTGCCAAAAGTTTGATTATAAGACACGCCGTAATGCGGGACTCCGGATTTATTTTAATCACCAGGGGATCTTTAACGTGCCCAGAATGCACGGGACGCTATCGTTTCTGCATTTCGCCCCTATCGAAATGCGGCCGTCGCGGCCGGAATGTGATCCCGCGACCTCGTGCTTAGCAGCCCAGCACTCGCGACGCTACCGCGGCGGGTAGGGATTCTCGAATGGCCCACGCCACTTGGCCAAGAGTAGCTGCGGCGGCAAACACCATAGGCGAATCCAACGCTCTGTCTTGGCTCGGTTTCTTCATAGCTGCGCATTTGCGTTTTGCGTAGAAAACTGTAGCGCCGTATGTCGGGCGCCGTTTTACTAACTGATCACTGTAAAGGGCGGTGATGGCGTATGCAACATCACCACTCCTCGATCGGGGGCGGGCGATTTGAATTGCGCTAAAGGTATGCGGACCCTTCAGACGCAATTTCCTCGTAAGCAAAGTCTTTTCTTGGCACGAAATAGGCGCTGCGAGGTTTCCGGAATGGTATTTAACCAGTCCCCATCGACTTAGTATTTGCATTTGGCGTCCCTTTAAGGGTGTAAATTGGTGTACGGTGTTTTAAACGGATAGACAACCGCTCAGAACATGAATCGAGACAACCACGCTGATGGAAAGATCGTACTGGTGAAAACGAGCTATGTTTTATTGCGATAGCAATTATATAGACACTCCAAGTGCATATTCCCCGTCGCCGTCGTAGTGATGTTCCGTATAAAGTCCACCGGCATTAAAATCGTCGCCGCGCGACGTGCGTTGTGTGTGCGAGTGAAAGCGTGCGAGGGCGAGACGGCAACCGCAGCCTAATCTCGCGCACGCGACAGAGGAAGGCGGCCGGAAGCGCAGGCTCTTCGTTCACGCGCGAGGAACGGGGAGGAGGTGAGGGAGACGGGAGGGGGCGGGGTAGTTGCGTTCTGCTTAGCTTCTGCTGCTCACGGAGCTATCTTGAAAGCGATCTGCGACGCGGCCGAAGCTAGTACACCGTAGCCGAAGTGTGCGCCCGCGGGAGCCTCATTTTCAAAGCGATCTGCGATGGGAATTCGCCGAGTGGCGGTAGCTTCGTATGCGCTGCGCTTTTGTCGTTTAGTTCGAGTTAAGCGAGAACCAACGCAAAGGTCAATTTGCTCGCTGGCGCTGGTGCGCTTTATAATAACTCCAGCGTTTTGCCGAGCTCCCGCGGTCATCGAGCGATATGTGTTCATGTTTACCTGTGCTCGCGTGACACCGTGCTTGTTTATTTAGTTAGTAAGCGAATCATAATCATCATCAGCCTATATTTATGTCCACTGCAGGACGAAGGCCTCTCCCTGCGATCTCCAATTGGCCCTGTCTTGCGCTAGCTGATTCCAACTTGCGCCTGCGAATTTCCTAACTTCATCACTCCACCTAGTTTTCTGCTGTCCTCTACTGCGCTTCCCTTACCTTGGCACCCATTCTGTAACTCTAATGGTCCATCGCTTATCTACCCTATACGCATTATATGGCCTGCCTAGCTCCATTCCTTTCTCTTAATGTCAACTAGAATATCGGTTATCTCCGTTTTCTCTCAGATCCACACTGCTCTCTTCCTGTCTCTTAACGTTACGCCTAGCATTTCTGGTTCCATGTTAGCACCGGTGAAATGCAATTAATGTACTCTTTTCTTTTCAACGACAATGGTAAGCTCCCAGTTAGGATTTGGCAATGCCTGACGTATGCACTTCAACTCAATTTTATTCTTCGGTAAATTTCCTTCTCACGATCAGGGTCCCCTGTGAGTAATTTACCTAGATAAACGTACTGCTTTACAGACTCTAGAGGCTGACTGGTGATTCTGAATTATTGTTCCCTTGCCAGGCTATTGAACATTATTTTTGTCTTCTGCACATTAACGTTCAACCCCACTCTTATACTTTCTCGGTTAAGGTTCTAAATCATTTGCTGTAATTCGTCCCCATTCTGGCTGAATAGGACAATGTCATCTGCAAACCGAAGGTTGCTGAGATATACGCCGTTATTCTAACTCCTAAGCCTTCCCAGTCTAAGAGCTTGAATACTTCTAAGCATGCAGTGAATAATATTGGAGAGATTGTGTCTCCTTGCCTGACACCTTTCTTGATAGGTAACTTTCTACTTTTCTTGTGGAGAACCAAGGTTGCTGTGCAATCCTTGTAGATATTTGCCAATACATTTACGTATGCATCCTGTACTCCTTGGTTACGTAATGCCTCTATGACTGCTGGTATCTCTACTGAATCAAATGCTTTTCATAATCTATTAAAGTCATATAGAGAGGTTGGTTGTACTCCGCAGATTTCTCTATTACCTGGTTGATGACATGAATATGATCCATCGTAGAATATCTCTTCCTGAAGCCAGCTTGTTCTCTTCGTTGGCTGAAGTCAAGTGTTGCCCTGATCCTATTTTAAATTACCTTGGTGAATATTTTATGCAATACTGAGAACAAGCTAATGGCTCTATAATTCTTCAATTATTTAACGTTTCCCTTCTTGTGGATGAGTATAATGTTGGCGTTATTCCAGCGTTCTGGTACACTTGAAGTCGTAAAGCACTGCGTATAAGGGGCCGCAAGCTTTTCAAGTATGATATCTCCTCCATCCTTGATTAAATCGACTGTTATTCCATCTTCTCCAGCAGCTCTTCCCCTGGTCATGCCTTTCAAGGCCCTTCTAACTTCATTGCTAGTTATAGAAGAGGCCTCTGTATCCTGTTTATGACTACGTCGAATGAAAGTAGCTTGGCTGCTCTAGGAAATGTACAGGTCAGTATAAAATTCTTCCTCTGCTTTTACTACGTCATCAAAATTGCTGATATTACCCTGCTTATCTTTCAGTGCATACATTTTGCGTTGTCCTAGGCCTATTTTTTCACTGATTTCATGCTGCGTCCATTTTTTTTACTGCTTTCTCAATCTTTTCCACGTTATGATTTTGGATATCCCTTACTTTCTTCTTGTTCATCAGTTTCGACAGTTCAGCGAATTTTATCTGACCTCTCGAGTTTGACACTTTCATGTTTTGCCGTTTCTTTATTAGGTCCTTTGTTCCTTGGGAGAGCTTACCTACCGGTTGCCTTGGTGCCTCACCTCCCACTTCAATTGCTGCTTCTGAGATCAACCTAGTTACGGTTTCATTCATTACCTCTATGTTGTCTTTATTTTCCTGTTCTAAAGCTGCATATTTGTTTGCGAGCACCAGCCTGAATTGGTCTGCTTTTACCCTTACTGCCTCTAGGTTGGCCTGTTTTCTCTTCACTAATTTTACTCTTTCTCTTTTCAAATTGAGAGAAATCCTAGACCTCACTAACCTATGGTCACTGCACTTTACCCTACCTAACACTTCTACATCCTGCACTATGCTTGGATCGGCAGAGAGTATGAAATCTATTTCATTCCTTGTTTCTCCATTAGGGCTTTTCCAGATCCACTTCCTGTTGCTGCGCTTCCTGAAGAAGGTATTCATTATTCGGAGCCTATTCCTCTCCGCGAATTCTACCAACATCTCTCCTCTAGTGTTACTACAAGCAATGCCGTAGTTGCCAATTGCTTGCTCACCAGTCTGCTTTTTCCCCACTTTCGCATTGAAGTTACCCATTACTACACTATACTGAGTTTGTACCTTTCTCATTGCTAATTAGACATCTTCGTAAAACTGTTCTATTTATTCATCATCGTGACTGGAGGTTGCGGCGTAGGCTTGTGCAACCTTCATTCTATACCTCCTATTCAGCTTTATTACAACTTCTACCATTAATGCTGTAGAATTCATCAATGTTGCCCGCTATGTCCTTATGGGCTTGAAATCCTACTCCGAATTCTCTCCTATCTGGAAGACCTCTGTAGCAGAGGGCGTGGTTAGTCAGCACTGTACAAGCCTCACCAGTTCTCACCTCACTAAGGCCAATAATATCCCAGGCAATACCTGATAATTATTCAAATAGCCCTGCTAAGCTAGCCTCACTCGATAGGGTGCGCGTGTTGAATGTTGCCAGGTTCAGTTTCCATTGACGGCTTGTTTGGACACAGAGATTCTTAGCACCCTCTGCCGCGTAGCAGGCGTGACCGCCGCCTTGGTCAGGTGCCCCGCAGCCGCTGGCGACTGAGGGTCATAGGTAAATTGGAGGAGTCATTTTGGAGGTAGCGGCCGAATACTGCACCAGGGAGGCCAATTCCTGTTCTGGTGAGGGAGACTTTGTTGAAGCTTAGTGGGCCTTTGTAATTTGGTTGCACCTTGACTAGTATAGCCCCACTAGCGCTCGGCGATTTTAGTTTTTTTTGCCGGCGTCAGGCACCACTCCATGCTTGAAAATGTAGTGGACTGGCGGAAGATTCGGACTTACGACCGCCAGCTTACTAAAAATGAATAAATAAAAAAAATAAAAATTAAAGAAATCGTACAGAACATTACACTTCTAGGTATACAACACCGTCATCCTCCAACTTCACTGCAGGATGACCCTAAATTAATGGTCATTGAACGATGATATGCGGCACAAACGCCACGAACTGTCTGTTCGTATTCTATATCCGTTATTAACGGACATAATAGTGTCACTGAGAGCCTCGTGGATTTCACGGAAGTACTATCAGACTCGCTCTCACTTTTCGGTCAACACTCTTGGGTGCGGCCCACGAAAAAAAAAAGAAACGCGCAAGTTTTCGCGTTCCAGCCTACTAGTATATTCGCGCTTATTTATAAGTACTTACACGCACTAAATGGCAGTCAAATGCTGCCGTCTTCTAAGTACTCGTGTGAGACACGCACAGCCTTAGACATACCCTTACATAATACGTCGAAGCCCATTTCTAAGGCATGGTACTCTCCTTGTGTGTGTGGCAACAAACATCCGGCGATTTCTAAAAATCAGCTGAAGTAGACTGCAGAATAACCAGTATCTAACCTTATACAGCGTTATTTTTTCATAACTCGCGAAATACGAAAATAAAGTCTTAGTTCGCATGAGTTTCCGTTAAACTATCTACATATCTCTGCGAAGAAAAACAAGTGATGCTATCCTTTCTCGAGCGTTCAGCTGTCACGTTTTCCTGAAAGTCAACATCAAATTAACTCGTAATTCATCTTTTACAGAACGTTCCTAAAACTCAAAGTTGTTCCAATGTATCCTCAGAGAAATGAATAATAATGAAAGCGACTTGCCAAACGTGTCTCGAGAGAAATACACTACTGTCAAACAGAACGCGACTTGGCACGAGCTCGCGCAGAAGCGTCGCTCATCAACTGGCGCAACTTGCGCGTGACCTTCCAAACTATATGATACGACGCCCGTTAATCGGCGTGTCGCTTTCTCGAAACTATGCCGTACCGTGAGACCACGACGTTTTTGGCGCCCGTTAATCGCCGTGTTGGTGACTCGAAACTATGCCGCTCCGTGACACTGCCCCCCACTTTCAGAATATTACAACATAATATTCACTTGCACGAGTGACATTTTCGGGCAAAAAAATTTAATCCAACAGAACACTACACGTCTATGCATACAACAACAAAACCCTCCAACTTAAATGCATAATGACCCTAAATAAGTTATAATTGAAATTTCATATGTTCGTACTCTACATCCGTTATTAACGCACGTAATAGTGCCACTGAGAGCCTCGTTGACTTCACGGATGTACTATCAGACTCGCTCTCACTTTGCGGTCAGAACCCTTGCGTGCGACGCACGCATTAAGGAAACAAAGACCAGGAACTTGCACAAATTACGCGTTCAAGACTACAAGAACATTCGCGCTTATTTATAGAAACTTCCACGAACTAAATGAAACTCAAATGCTGCCGTCTTCTAAACACACGTGCGAGACACGCACAGCCTTAGACACACGCTTACATAATACGTCGAAGAGAAAAGAAATCTGTAGAGTATACCATTACTAAAAGCGATCCGCGCAGTCCGTTTCTAAGGCGTGGTACTCTCTACGTGCGTGTGGCAAGAACCTGCCGGCGATTTCTAAAAATGAGCTGAAGTAGACTGCAGAATAACCAGTATCTAACCTGATACAGCGTTATTTTTCATAACTCGCGAAATCCGAAAATAAAGTCTTAGTTTAACGGAAACTCATGCGAACTATCTACATATCTCTGCGAAGAAAAACCAGTGACGCTACCCTTTCTCGAGCGTTCAGCTGTCAGGTTTTCCTGCAAGCCAACATCAAATTAACTCGAAAATTTATCTTTTACAGAAAGTTCCTAAATTTACAGAACGTTCCTATAACTCAAAGTTGTTCCAAAGTATCCTCAGAGAAATGAATAATAATGAATGCGACTTACCAAACGCGCCTCGAAAGAACTGCATTACTGTCAAACAGAACAAGTCGTGTTCTGTTCGACTTGTCAGTAAGCGAACATTTACAACTTTATACGGCCGATAAAACTACTATCCTTATTTCGTATAGCTGTCTACTAATTTGCTATCGCAATCGATGCTTCGCCTTTCGGGCGAAAGGGCGACGTTTTTTCTCATTAACGGTGAATTTATATTAACACGAAAGTGTTTTATGCCGGGGTCCACCAAGACTTCACTGACGTATTTCCGTCACGGATATGACGTTCTTACAATGTACACGAACATAATACAAAGAAAGAAACCAGAAGAAAAAGTCTACAAACATGCAAAATTTGGAAATCGAACCCACGACCTCTCGGTCCGCGACGATAGATCGCCGAGCGTTTAACCCATTGCGCCACAAACGCATTTGCAGAGAGCTACACAGACGCGCCTTATATATCTAACACTCCTCCGTGTACCCGCGCTCTTGCTCGGGGCGGTGCCGCCGCCTACGAGCAGAAAAGAGAAGTACTGCATTATGACACTAACGCGCACCGACAGTGAACGCTTCGGTGGTCTCAGCACTACGACGCCTCGATGCCAGCATTCGAAGGGACGCTGGCATCAAGAAGCACTACCAACGCCACCTAGGTGGCGTTCACCGTACTCAGCACAGCGGAGCGTGGCCTCCGCAGTTAGCTCTGAAAATGTTTCTGAAGTTGATCGCGGAGGCTGCAATTACGACGCGCTGATTTGACTCGGTGACGATTCAGTTACGTGCTTTGTCTTGCGCGTTGTATTAGTGTGTCAGTTACGTGCTTCGTCTTTCGCGTTGTGCTAGCGTGTGCAGCGTAGTGCAGCTTCCATATGCACGACGGTTGCTCATGGTCATCGACGTTGGTAGTCGTGATGGAGGAGACGTGCCACCAGGCGTCAGCGTGGGTGCATCAACGCCTAAGGGCGCTTTAGCCACAAAACACCAATAGACATTATATATCAATGTGCAATAAACATTACACTACTTCTGTGAAGACACGTTTCACTTTCGTGTTCTATACCGATTCCTATATAAGAGGGATCAACCACATTTTTTTAATTCTTCACTGAAAGTCGCGAATTGGCGCCCCACGCGGCAAAAACATGAAGATGCTTAAGAGGTCTACCACGTGACCTTCTATTAGTTAGGCGGTTCCTGGTCTTCTTGTTAGTACTGAAATTCAGTAAATTCTAAGTTTTTTGAATTTACAATGTGCAGATAAGCCTTCGTTTGTAGCGAGTAGAAACGTGGCGCTGCCTTCGCCTTCGTTTTCTGTGAGGTTGGCTTGACTCGTCTATTGACAGAATGGCGATGACGGGGGCCAGCCAGCCATGGCGTAGGCGTGTACTTGATCTGTACGACAACGTGCGCTTATTTTACCACTTTTTATTCAAAAGTGGTTGAAAAGGTCAAAATGCAGGTGGTGAAACACAGTTGCACTCACTCCGGTGAAAGCAGAACGATGGGCGACTTTCACAATGTGCGAGGCGGGCTATCAGCATCGCTCTCACTTCTCAGCGTTGCTGGAGGAGGGACTCCTTTTTTTAGCGGCTGCTCAGACCGAAAAATTGTGCTAACAATTTTTCAGGCGCTTGTTGAAGTAACAGGTGTAAACATTACCGATGGTTAGCTTTTCGTTACGCCATAAAAAAACAAGGTCCGTCAAAATCAGTTGTCAGTCCCTTTAGCCGAAAACCAGCCATGGTACCTCACTGGATGTGGCATTACGCTGTTGGAGTAGAGGTCTTAGGTTGGACCTTCCCAGCGTTGTTGTTCGATGGGGGAGAAAGTCAAGACCGCTCCTGTATTTAATTAGGCGCACGCGAAGAAGCCCAGGTGGTCAAAATAGTACTGAAGCACTATGGCGTGCCTCAAAATAAGAGCGTGGTTTCGGAACGTATATTAGAGCGCAGCTCTTGGGCGCCCGTTGCTGGGTTGAGCGTCGGCGTCCCTCGACGTAACCACGCGTGCGCTCGTGCCACTGCTCGGGCGTTCGTCGTCTTCTTCCACAGTTGGCTCCGATGCCGCTCATCATGCCAGCGTTCCCATATTGCCCCTCTAGATAGTGCCACTGCTCGCGCCTTCGCTGTCTTCCACAGTAGGCTCCGATGCCGCTCATCATGCCAGCGTTCCCATACTGCCCCTCTATATCGTGCCACTGCTCGCGCCTTCATCGTCGTCGTCTTCCACAGTAGGCTCCGATGCCGCTCATCATGCCGGCGTTCCCATACTGCCCCTCTATATCTTGTCACTGCTCGCGCCTTGATCGTCGTCGTCTTCCACAGCTGGATCCGATGCCGCTCATCATGCCAGCGTTCCCATGCTGCCCATATATATCGTGCCACTGCTTGCGCCTTCATCGTCGTCTTCCACAGCTGGCTCCGATGCCGCTCATCATGCCAGCGTTCCCATACTGCCCCTCTAAATCGTGTCACTGCTCGCGCCTTCATCGTCGTCGTCTTCCACAGCTGGCTCCGATGCCGCTCATCATGCCAGTTTTCCCATACTGCCCCTCTATATCGTCCACTGCTCGCGCCTTCATCGTCGTCGTCTTCCACAGCTGGCTCCGATGCCGCTCATCATGCCAGCGTTCCCATACTGCCCCTCTATATCGTGCCACTGCTCGCGCCTTGATCGTCGTCGTCTTCCACAGCTGGCTCCGATGCCGCTCATGCCAGCGTTCCCATACTGCCCCTCTATATCGCGTCACTGCTCGCGCCTTGATCGTCGTCGTCTTGCACAGCTGGCTCCGATGCCGCTCATCATGCCAGCGTTTCCATACTGCCCCTCTATATCGTGCCACTGCTCGCGCCTTCGCTGTCTTCTTCCACAGTTGGCTCCGATGCCGCTCATCGTGCCAGCGTTCCCATACTACCCCTCTATATCGTGCCACTGCTCGCGCCTTCATCGTCGTCGTCTTCCACAGCTGGCTCCGATGCCGCTCATCGTGCCAGCGTTCCCGCACTGCCCCTCTATATCGTGCCACTGCTCGCGCCTTGATCGTCGTCGTCTTCCACAGCTGGCTCCGATGCCGCTCATCATGCCAGCGTTCCCATACTGCCCCTCTATATCGTTCCACTGCTCGGGCCTTCGCTGTCTTCTTCCACAGTAGGCTCCGATGCCGCTCATCATGCCAGCGTTCCCATACTGCCCCTCTATATCGTGCCACTGCTCGCGCCTTCATCGTCGTCGTCTTCCACAGTAGGCTCCGATGCCGCTCATCATGCCGGCGTTCCCATACTGCCCCTCTATATCTTGTCACTGCTCGCGCCTTGATCGTCGTCGTCTTCCACAGCTGGCTCCGATGCCGCTCATCGTGCCAGCGTTCCCACAGTGCCCCTCTATATCGTGCCACTGCTCGCGCCTTCATCGTCGTCGTCTTCCACAGCTGGCTCCGATGCCGCTCATCATGCCAGTGTTCCCATACTGCCCCTCTATATCGTGCCACTCACTGCTCGCGCCTTCATCGTCGTCGTCTTCCACAGCTGGCTCCGATGCCGCTCATCATGCCAGCGTTCCCATGGTTAAATATTAGAGGAAGAGGACGACGACGGCTACTAGCGCGCTCGGCGTGAGCGGCTCGCTCGTGATCTGGCGCTTCTGGACTGACTCGAACGGCCAGTTTGGACGCGTTATTACGGTTCTTCGTGCAATAAACTTCCCCTTCCCGCCCTTCTACTGCGAAGACTCCTTTGTTTTACATTTTTTGGTGCCGAGAAACCCGGGACTCTGTGATGCAAGCGACCCGACAACGAAAGGACTTCGCCGACAACGAAGATGGAGCGGATCAAGGGCAAGCGAGCAACCCAACGAGCTTTGCACACGCGTCTCCGAAACGAGGCAAGCCAACTCATGGAATCGAGTCATTTTAGCGCTCCGGCGCTTCGAGTGCTGCATGACAGACTGAAGAACTGCAACGACGGACTACGGGTGCTCAACGAACAGTTGGAGGGTTACCTCACGGACGAGCAAGCATCCGAAGACTACATCTCGGTCGCGGATTAGGAAGACAACGCGGCAGCAACCTTGTCCCTTCTCTGTCACCACATCGAACAACTTCAGTCTCAAACAACCGCGGATCGAGGCCTACCGACACTTAACGACGCCTCAGCTTCAGGTACGATCTCGGGACATCGTGCCCTCGGTGATACCTCAACACCAGTTGTCGGTGCTTCTCGACTTCCGAAGCTCGACTTGGTTCACTTCAATGGAACAGTGCAACAGTGGCAGCCCTTCTGGGACATGTTCAAGCATGCCGTCCACGAAAATACCAGTTTAAGGAACATCGACCGCTTTCACTACTTGAAAACCCTTTTGGCTGGACCAGCGGCCAAAGCGATCGAGGGAATTCAAGTGACGGACGCATCATATGCAGATGCCATCGAAATTCTAACCAACCGCTTCGGCAACGTGAGGATCATCGAGCAGAAGTACTTGGAGAATCTTCGAATGTTGAGACCAGTGAGGTTTTCTACTGACGTGACCGCTATGAGGAATCTCCTGGATACCGTACACATTAACGTGAGAGGTCTCAAGGCTCTTGGACGATCGGAGCTTTCATACGCTGCGATGCTCGTCGAGATTCTAACGAAAGCGATCCCCAATGACATCGTGGTGGAACACTACAAGCGACAGAGCTTACTACAAAAGCCCGATGAGATCCAGTCGTCAGAGACCGAGCTGCGCCATCTATTGGATTTTCTCCGACTGGAGGTCGAAGCTCGTGAAAAAAGTGGTCACCAGGATTCCTGCGTTCGCGACACGCACGATGGAAGGCGTGACAGGAAGACCTGTGCCACGCCTACCGCCTCCGTGTTACACAACGAATCCAGCAAGACGAAAAGTAATTGTTTTTTCTGCCTTTCACCCACCCACGTTACGGAAACGTGCACTTCTACAATAAGCATGCAGGAGAAGAAGAGCCTTTTGGCCAAGTCGGGCAGATGTTTCAAGTGCACGATATCAGGCCACCGCTCGAAAGATTGCCGACGCAATATCCGTTGCGCTACCTGTAAAGGCAAGCATGCAACAGCTGTTTGTGACCCCAACTACGCTAGCAAGAAGAAACCGAGTGAACGAGAAACACCGAGCTTGCATGCTGCCGCACAAGCACCTACAAGCAATTTATTTGAAAATGACATATTACTGCAGACGTTCCGAGTATGGGCTCTAAGCGACTGCAATTCTTGCTATATAAGAGGGGTCCTGGACAACGGAAGTCAGAGAACGTTTATCAGAGAAGATATATCCAGAAAACTAAGCCTGCCAACACTGAAGAAGGTAGATGTTGAAGTGAAAGCGTTCGGTGGTTCGAGCGGTGCGCCAAAAGAGCAGCTCAACTTGGTTAAGGTGACTTTGATGAGCCAATTTGACAGCTCCAAACACGAAATCGAGGCTTTGGAGGTTCCCTTTATCTGTGATCACTTGCTTGAACCTCCACAGTCAGTCATTTGTGCAGAAGCTGGCTAATGAAAAGAAGTTTATTGCTGACTTTGTATCGCTTCCTGGCCTAAAAACAGAAGTCGGCATAAGCTTGCTCATTGGAGCCGATCAAATGTGGAAGCTCGTGCTAAACGATGTTTGGTCGCACGACGAAGTGACAGGCCTTGCTGCGATCAACACCAAGCTTGGCTGGACATTTCAAGGGCCTGTACCATGCGACGGTCGCATTTTCAAAGAAGTCCGCGCGCACGTTTGTGTCCTTCGCACGAGTTGCACAGAGACTGACGTGTCTGAAACCTTACAGCACTTCTGGGAGCTAGACAGCATAGGCATTTCTGAACCTTCTACCCACGACGAGCATGGAAATGAAGTGGTCCGGCAATTCACGGAGAACATAGCATTCAAGAACGGGAGGTACGAAGTAGCGCTACCGTGGAAATCCGTCAACACATACCTAGCAGACAACCGAAGTGTTGCGGTTCGACGCCTACACGGTTTATTGCGGCGATTTGGTAGTAACGAGGAGCTTCTTCAGCAGTACGACAAGGCAGTCAGGCAGTATGAACTGGATGATCACGCGGAAAGAGTCAACGGAAAAGACTCGACAGAGAGATGTTACTACATGCCGCACCATGCTGTTATAAGGGAATCATCCTCGACGACACGGCTGAGGGTGGTCTTCGATGCCTCGTCACACACGCATGGAGCAGCGTCTCTGAACGAATTATTAGAAAAAGGACCCAAGATCAACAACAGCATGGTTAAAATGCTTGTGAATTTCAGGCTACACAAGATTGGAATCACTGCAGATGTACAAAAGGTGTTTCTTCAAATCGGCATTCATGAGCCTGATCGCGACGCCTTGCGTTTTTTATGGTTTGACAGCACGCCAATGTCAAGTGAACATGTGCCGAAAATAGTGGAGTATAGGATGACACGAGTGCCATTTGGAACTACAGCAAGTCCATTCCTCTTAACAGCGACGCTCCAATATCATTTCAAGCACATCGATCCTGCGCTGAGATCATCTGCCATGCAACTTGTCGAGAATTTCTACGTTGACGATCTTGTCACAGGAGTTCCTTCTTCAAAAGAAGCTTTCCGTCTTTATAACGAAGCAAATCTCATCCTCAGCAAAGCGGGCATGAAGCTGCAAAAACGGTCCACCAATGATGATGAGTTAAGAAAGTGCATCACTAATAGATCGGACTCTGTCTCAGCAATGGCTCCTACGAAAGTTCTGGTTTGCTATGGGACACAGCTGCTGACAAGCTTATTCTAAACATGGAATCTCTGTTGCAGATTCTCGAAAAGAAGAACGACACCAAGAGATGTGTCCTTCAGACTACCGCACGGATTTTTGATCCATTAGGGTGGCTATCACCGTTCATCGTTAGGATGAAAGTCCTCTTTCAGAGATTGTGGGAGCATGGCACTGCGTGGGAAGAAGTTATGCCTGAGCAACTTAGACACGAATGGGAAACTTGGTCCGATGAGCTAAAATGCTATCCGGTGTTTTCACTTCCCAGGTGTGAGCTGAAGTTATTCTTGGACAAGCCTTCAAGCTCCCCGCTTCACGTATTTGCTGATGCCAGTTCTGTTGCTTACGGTGCCGTAGCTTATCTCAGAATGGAAGATCAATGCGGTAACGTTGATGTTCAGCTTCTATTTTCGAAGTGTAGAGTAGCTCCAATCAAACGGATCACGTTACCACGTTTGGAATTGATAGCAGCGGTTCTGGCTTCTAGAGTCCTAAAGTTCTTGCGGGAGGCTCTAGAGTCGAGGCAATGGAAAATAGAAGAGCACCTGTGGACGGACTCAACTGTAGCGCTTTGTTGGATACAAAGCACGACAATCAAGTGGAAGCAATTTGTTTATAACAGAGTTAACGAGATACGTCAAGTAACAGATCCAGACCAGTGGCATCACTGTCCGGGAACACAAAACCCAGCTGATCTGCTGACGCGTGGGCTTTCGCTCACAAACATTCGAAATAGCCAGCTGTTGTGGAAAGGACCTAACTGGCTTCTATGTGCGGCAAATAGTTGGCCAACGACATCTGACGGTCCAGATTCTGGACCGGAAGACGAACAAGTTTCTTCCGAGTTACAAAGAAACGTTCCTGTACTGGTGAGCGCGATAAGAGAACCACTTTTCAGTGCCGAACGATTTAGTTCTTGGTTACGAATGGCAAGAGTGACAGCATGGGTCAAACGCTTCGTGGACAACTGTAGATCGCCAACGTCGCATACAGAAGGATCACTTACAGCTACTGAAGTTCAAGAAGCTGAGAACATCTGGTTCAAGCAAATGCAGACAGATACCTATGCAAACGAGAGAGCCCAACTTGAAGTGGGACAAGACCTCGACAAGACGTCGTCCATAAGAGACCTGCATCCCTTTATTGACGAAAAGGGCGTCATGAGGATTAGAACTCGCCTTCAGTACGCTGATGTCACATACAACGAAAAGACGCCTGTGCTGCTACCGTCCAACCACCCGGTCACGCGACTCGTCATTTTGCACGCTCACAAAACTGTTCTCCACGGCGGTGTCGGTGACACATTAAATGAACTTCGCGCCCAGTTCTGGGTGCCCAGAGTGCGACAAGCAGTGAAGAGAGTGCTACGAAAATGTGTGATTTGTGCTCGTTTCCGACTCAAGGCTGCGAGTGCACCAGCAGCCCCTCTTCCCAGTGATCGTGTGTGCAATTCGCGCCCTTTTGAGGTTACGGGAGCTGACTTTGCAGGGCCAGTTTTTGTGAAAGATTGCAATGGCGTTAAAGTGTACATAGTGCTATTCACGTGTGCAGCAGTTAGAGCAATTCACCTTGAGCATGTGCTTGGACTTACTACTAACGCTTTTCTCATGGCTTTCAAAAGATTTTGTGCAAGACGTGGAACACCGCGAATAGTTTACTCAGACAACGCTACTACATTCAAGAAAGCTGCACGTGAGCTAGCTAGCATGTACCAGTTGTTGAGGAAAGAGGAAGTCAGCCAGTATTGCTCTACCCACGGCATAACTTGGAAATTTATTGCAGAGAGAGCTCCTTGGTGGGGTGGTTTTTGGGAGCGGTTAGTTAGGATTGTGAAGATGTGCCTTCGCAAGTCATTGGGAAGGGCGTCTGTTGACCTACAACAACTGAGCACTTTGCTGACGGAAACAGAAGCCGTTGTGAATTCCAGACCCATAACTTCCATTTACTCTTCTCCTAAAGAGCCAGACATTCTAACCCCGTCTCATTTTATTGCGATAGCAATTATATGGACACTCAAAAGCAGATTTCTGCCGTCGGCGTCGCCGTCGCCGTGAGGTTCCGTATGACGTCATTTGGAGAAGAAATCGTCGCCGCGCGCCGAACGCTGTATGTGCGAGTGAAAGGGCGCGAGAGGCGCGTCTTTCACGGGGAGTGAACGCACGGCGGAGAACAAACGCGCGTTCTGCGCCGTGCTCGCTTAAGGGCTGCAGAAGTAGGCGTCTCTGTTATCCTTCACAATCACCATGTATGTAGAGCAAACGCGCCTTCTTCCGACGAGCGAGAGGCCGTGGGGGAGGGGCAGGGAAGGGAGGCGACGTTTAGCTGCGGCACGCAGTGCCTATTTATATCAGAGGCTCCGGCAACAGTCACCAACGCCGCACGCATTTTGAGCGAACGCGGGCAAAACGCCGATGGCGTCGACAACAGTTCTGCGTGTTGCCGATGCTGCTGCATGTCCAAATTTATACAGCTGATAAAGCTAATATCATTACTCCGTATAGCTCTCTACAAGTTTGCTATCGCAATTGATGCTTCGCCTTTCAGGTGAAACTGCGACAACTTTTTTTGTTAGGCAGCCGTCTCTTGTCTAATCCTAAAACGTCTGATGAACAGGGAGAAAGAAAGACTCAGCTGCTCAGTTTATGGGTCCACAGGCAGCTAATAATGGAACAACTGGGGAAGCGATGGCTTCGTGAATATCTACTGACACTTCGAAGCGTTCACTTGAGGAAAGCATCAAAAGCTTATAGCATCAGTAAAGGTGATGTGATTATTCACGAAGACAAGGCTCCCAGAATGTTCTGGAAGATTGGGGTAGTAAGTGACTGCATCCGAAGTAAAGATGGCAACGTCCGTGCGTGTAAAGTTAAAATACCCAGTGGCTCACAGATGATCCGACCTGTGCAGAAATTGTACCCTTTAGAACTCGCCACCTCAGGCCCAGGAGTGTGTTAAATATTAGAGGAAGAGGACGACGACGGCTACTAGCGCGCTCGGCGCGAGCGGCTCGGTCGTGATCTGGCGCTTCTGGACTGATTCGAACGGCCAATATGGACGCGTTATTACGGTTCTTCGAGCAATAAACTTCCCCTTCCCGCCCTTCTACTGCGAAGACTCCTTTGTTTTACACCCATACTGTCCCTCTATATCGTGCCACTGCTCGCGCCTTCATCTTCGTCGTCTTCCATAGCTGGCTCCGATGCCGGTCATCGTGCCAGCGTTCCCACACTGCCCCTCTATATCGTGCCACTGCTCGCGCCTTGATCGTCGTCGTCTTCCACAGCTGGCTCCAATGCCGCTCATCATGCCAGCGTTCCCATACTGCCCCTCTATATCGTGCCGCTGCTCGCGCCTTGATCGTCGTCTTCCACAGCTGGCTCCGATGGCGGTCATCGTGCCAGCGTTCCCATGCTGCCCCTCTATATCGTGCCACTGCTCGCGCCTTCATCGTCGTCGTCTTCCACAGCTGGCTCCGATGCCGGTCATCGTGCCAGCGTTCCCACACTGCCCCTCTATATCGTGCCACTGCTCTCTCCTTCATCGTCGTCGTCTTCCACAGCTGGCTCCGATGCCGCTCATCATGCCAGCGTTCCCATACTGCCCCTCTATATCGTGCCACTGCTCTCGCCTTCATCGTCGTCGTCTTCCACAGCTGGCTCCGATGCCGCTCATCATGCCAGCGTTCCCACACTGCCCCTCTATATCGTGCCACTGCTCGCGCTTTCATCGTCGTCGTCTTCCACAGTTGGCTCCGATGCCGCTCATCGTGCCAGTGTTCCCATACTGCCCCTCTATATCGTGCCACTGCTCGCGCCTTCATCGTCGTCGTCTTCCACAGCTGGCTCCGATGCCGCTCATCGTGCCAGCGTTCTCACACTGCCCCTCTATATCGCGCCACTGCTCGCGCCTTGATGGTCGTCGTCTTGCACAGCTGGCTCTGATGCCGCTCATGCCAGCGTTCCCATACTGCCCCTCTATATCGTGCCACTGCTCGCGCCTTCATCGTCGTCGTCTTCCACAGCTGGCTCCGATGCCGGTCATCGTGCCAGCGTTCCCACACTGCCCCTCTATATCGTGCCACTGCTCGCGCCTTCATTGTCGTCTTCCACAGCTGGCTCCGATGCCGCTCATCATGCCAGCGTTCCCACACTGCCCCTCTATATCGTGCCACTGCTCGCGCCTTCATTGTCGTCGTCTTCCAGAGTTGGCTCCGATGCCGCTCATCGTGCCAGCGTTCCCATACAGCACCTCTATATCGTGCCACTGCTCGCGCCTTGATCGTCGTCGTCTTCCACAGCTGGCTCCGATGCCGCTCATCATGCCAGCATTCCCATACTGCCCCTCTATATCGTGCCACTTCTCGCGCCTTCATCGTCGTAGTCTTGCACAGCTGGCTCCGATGCCGCTCATCATGCCAGCGTTCCCATACTGCCCCTCTATATCGTGCCACTGCTCGCGCCTTCATCGTCGTCGTCTTCCACAGCTGGCTCCGATGCCGCTCATCATGCCAGCGTTCCCATACTGCCCCTCTATATCGCACCACTGCTCGCGCCTTGATGGTCGTCGTCTTGCACAGCTGGCTCTGATGCCGCTCATGCCAGCGTTCTCATACTGCCCCTCTATATCGTGCCACTGCTCGCGCCTTCATCGTCGTCGTCTTCCACAGCTGGCTCCGATGCCGGTCATCGTGCCAGCGTTCCCACACTGCCCCTCTATATCGTGCCACTGCTCGCGCCTTCATTGTCGTCTTCCACAGCTGGCTCCGATGCCGCTCATCATGCCAGCGTTCCCACACTGCCCCTCTATATCGTGCCACTGCTCGCGCCTTCATTGTCGTCGTCTTCCAGAGCTGGCTCCGATGCCGCTCATCGTGCCAGCGTTCCCATACAGCACCTCTATATCGTGCCACTGCTCGCGCCTTGATCGTCGTCGTCTTCCACAGCTGGCTCCGATGCCGCTCATCATGCCAGCATTCCCATACTGCCCCTCTATATCGTGCCACTTCTCGCGCCTTCATCGTCGTAGTCTTGCACAGCTGGCTCCGATGCCGCTCATCATGCCAGCGTTCCCATACTGCCCCTCTATATCGTGCCACTGCTCGCGCCTTCATCGTCGTCGTCTTCCACAGCTGGCTCCGATGCCGCTCATCATGCCAGCGTTCCCATACTGCCCCTCTATATCGTGCCACTTCTCGCGCCTTCATCGTCGTCGTCTTGCACAGCTGGCTCCGATGCCGCTGATCATGCCAGCGTTCCCATACTGCCCCTCTATATCGTGACACTGCTCGCGCCGTCATCGTCGTCGTCTTCCACAGCTGGCTCCGATGCCGCTCATCATGCCAGCGTTCCCATACTGCCCCTCTATATCGTGCCTCTGCTCGCGCCTTCATCGTCGTCGTCTTCCACAGCTGGCTCCGATGCCGCTCATCATGCCAGCGTTCCCATACAGCCCCTTCCTCTGCGAAGGCGCTGACGGCACTAGCCCACTGCCAGTCGGTGCATTGATTTCAGTCTCAGATTCCTTGTCTCAATATATCGCGAAATGAAAAGACGTATACAGCTGTGCTCAAATTTCGCATTAGGGAGTATCGTAATCGTCGTGCATTTTGCCCTGCAGGGGCGTCTGCGTTAGCAGGCGTTTGGTGAGTTGCGCCACCACGTACCCGAGCACACGAGGGTTGGACCCTCCCGCGCATAGCCGTGCGCGGCTTAGCCGTGTCTGGGGAAAGGGGGATCCTGGGGGTTGAGCCGATGCTGGGTGTTCGGACCTTTAAGGCCCCCCGGCGGAGGCCACACACCTCTTCGGCCTCTGCTTCACATAGACGGCACCCCCGGACTGACCCACCCGGGGGAAATCGGCAGTCGCCCTTTCCTGTCCTCCTCCTCAATCTTCGTCTTTCTCTCTGACTTTCATCTTTCCTGTCTCATACTCACTTCCTTTTACTTCTGATTTTCTGGGCGGCAAGGGTTAACCTTGTGTGGGTAGCCAACCTTGGATATTCCATATTTGATTATAGGGGTGACGTACAGTTGGCGTCGGCAGGTCTTGTGTTTACAGGCCCTGCAGCGTCTTGTTGGGCTCCATGGTGGGTGGCTGGCGCTGCTGCCGAAAACCCAGATATTCTTATGGCTAGTCCTTTTCCACCACTCCCTGATCGCCGTCTGAAAAGAGGGCGCACGGAAGATGTGTTCCAGTTTTTTGGACGCCAAACACAGAATTTCCCCAGATTTCATGTCATTCACTCTGAAACCTCAAACAAATCTATACGAACAGTGTCACCATTCCTTGTCTCAAAGCCTTTGACTGATATTTTTGGACCAGGCTTTAAAGCATCCAGGATGGCAAGCGGGGATCTCTACTTGGAGCTCCGTGATGTGAAACAATATGAGAAACTGCCCAATCTAGTATCATTTGGGGACACCCAAGTGACAGTAACCCCACATCGTACTATGAACACCACCCGTGGCGTTATCTCAGATGATGATTTAAGGGAGCTAACCGAGGCTGAACTCTTGGAGGGCTTCAGTGAGCAAAATGTGATAAACGTTAAAAGAATTAAGGTGAGGCGCGACGGCAAAGAAATCAAGACGAAGCACCTAGTACTTATTTTTGGTTCAAGTGTCCTGCCCGAGTCCATCGAGGCCGGGTAAATCAGACTTCGTGTTAGGCCATACGTGCCAAATCGTCTGAGGTGTTTCAAGTGCCGGCGATTCGGGCACAGTTCACAGAACAGCCGAGGCCGGCAAACTTGTGCTAAGTGCAGTGCCAATGAACATTCCTCCGAAACTTGCAATAACACTCCACATTGTATCAACTGTGATGGTGAGCACGCCGCATACTCACGGTCGTGCCCGTCATGGAAGAGAAGGAAATTGTGACTATTAAAGTCAAAGAAAATATAACATTCAAGGAGGCACGTAGGCGGGTATCATACCTGTCCAAGAACACCTTTTCCGATGTGACGCGTCAGGGGGCAGCGACACAACGGCTTCCGGCGCCTGTCCTGCCCGCAAGCAGCGAGCCGGCAGTGACGCCATCCGCCCCCTCGGCGGCTGCAGCTAGCGCTGCTCGGCCAACTCACAAGAAGGGGCCATCGACCTCCGGGATGGTGGCCTCAAGGGCCTCGTCGTTCGAGATGAGGCCTTCCCGTAAAACCAACCGCTCGCAAGAGCGCGTGTCCAGCGGCTCGCAGGAGGCGATGGACACAACAACCGGCCAGACGGCGCCGCCAGCGCCTAAGGAGCCGCGAGAATCTCGCGATTGCTCCAAAAAAGAAAAAGCCCGCATTACAGGGCCCGAGAAGGGCTCTGTAAGTTAAGTTAGTCTCTTTTAAATACACAGCACAAAAAACACGTTCAACATGAATACACAAATAATCCAATGGAACGTCAGACGACTCCTACACAACCTCGATGACGTCAAAGAAATCCTACACAGGTTTAATCCAAAGGTGCTGTGTGTTCAGGAGACACACCTTAAATCTACACAATACAACTTTCTCCAGCAATACGCCATTGTTCGCAAAGACCGCGATGATACTTTCGTGTCATCCGGTGGTGTTGCTATCGTGGTTGACAGAGGTGTTGTTGCCTGTCGAGAACTGAAACTTCGTACGTCCCTAGAGGCAGTTGCTGTCCGAGGTGTGTTGTTTGACAGGCTAGTCACTATTAGCTCTATATATATCCCTCCTAACTATCAACTAAATAAAACTGAATTTCAGAACTACATAGATGAACTTCCGGCACCATACATAGTTGGAGATTTTAACGCACATAACACATTGTGGGGAGACTATCGTTGCGATGGGAGGGGTCGTCTAATTGAAAACTTTCTCTTTTCTTCAGGAGCATGTTTACTTAATCAGAAAAAGCCAACATACTACAGCGTGGCGCATAATACATACTCCTCCATAGATTTAAGTATCGTGACGAGTACACTAATTCGGTATCTGGAGTGGTCCGTTCTCAATAACCCTTTTGGTAGCGACCACTTCCCAATCATGTTAAACCTGACAAAACAAGATGTATGTTCCCCACACATTCCCCGTTGGAAGGTTGACTCGGCTAGCTGGAAACGTTTCCAAAAACAAACGTATTTAAGCCGGGATGATATTGCCTCCTTAAATATAGACAATGCTGTAGCATATATAACTGGCTTTATAATTGAGACTGCCACAATATGCATCCGTCAAACTAATGGACTGGCTAATAAACGTCGTATCCCGTGGTGTAACGAAGAATGCAAGGAAGCACGGAAAAATCAAAACAAAGCTTGGGGACGACTTCGCGACTCTCCAACCGCCGAAAACTTGATTAGTTTCAAAGAAATAAAGTCCCAGGGTAGAAGAACACGTCGACGTGCTAAAAGGGAGAGTTGGGAGAAGTACATCTCCAGTATGGATTCTTACACGGATGAGACGAAAGTGTGGAATCGAGTAAATAAATTAAAAGGCCGGGAGGTACACCCACTCCCCTTAGTAAGTACTCAAGGAGAGAGCCTGGAAGATCAGGCAGGTTGTCTGGGCGAACACTTTGAATATATCTCTAGTGTGTCCCACTACACACAAGCATTCCTGAGTTTCAAAGAACGCGAAGAGCGACAGCCCCTAAAACGTAAAGGTTCATCGAGTGAGGCCTACAACTATCCATTTACTCTATCTGAACTTAAAGCATCCCTCGCCTGCTGCAATAACTCGGCGCCAGGTGGTGATCGCGTCATATATGAAATGATTAAGCACCTACATCCTGAAACTCTGAAAACACTCTTGTACCTTTTCAATGCCATGTGGGCGGATGGGTATATCCCTTCCTCGTGGAAGGAAGCTATAGTCATTCCCGTGCTTAAACAAGGCAAATACCCATCCCTAGCCAGCAGCTACAAGCCAATAGCGTTAACAAGCTGTCTGTGCAAACTGTTTGAAAAAAAATTGCCGCGTATCTGCGTGCTTCGCTGCAAATGTCGTCGAAAGACGATAGTCTTCTGCCGGCCGTACTACATAAGTGCTGGTCTGATCCGCGGCCACCCGTGATGCTGTTCTCGTACCATTTCCGTCCTGGCATAATAAATGCAATGGAGGTTTGTTTGAACAGATTTCATTTTACCGCATTATTTCATCAAGCGGCCATTTATGTTTTGCCCTGCCTCAGACAGCGCTTCCTTTATGTTGAATCGGTCGCATCTGGCTGGCATTGATAAAATTGAGGAGGCGCTGCGTGAGACATGGACGCCATCTGGCAATACATCGGGAAACATGAGCTTGTGCAGAGGGTTTCCTTCCTCCATGGCAGAGGGCGCTCGTCGGCGCGCAGTCGGGGAACGTCGTTCGTCGGCGCGCATAGCATGGCATTTTCAGCGCAGCTTAAGAAACTAGGGTCTTTAGAGTTACGTATCTATGTACTTTCTATTAAAGGAACACACCTCCTAATACTTACCTAGTGATGTTGCGCCTCAGATATGCGTAGTATTTACTTTGTGATCGATAACGTTCACAAGTATGAACAGCCGTACCAGTTTAAGTAGTGTGGGCGGTAAGCAAGTGGTCCAACTTTGGCCGGGTGGCTGAATCGGGTGACAGACAGACAAACAGACAGACAGACAGACCAAATTTTCAGCGTGTAAGTTCCCCAAGAAAGACTATCGTCTTTAAAATGATCAACATGCGCTTAATCTCTTTCCTTGAAAATAACAAATTACTAGACCGCTTCCAATGTGGTTTCAGGGAAGGTATGTCCACAATAGACCACCTTGTTCGCATTGAGTCTTATATTAGGGATGCTTTTATACATAAGCAGCTCTGCCTCTCAGTGCTTCTCGACCTAGAAAAAGCTTATGACACGACATGGCGCTACTGCATTCTCCGAGATCTGTCTGCGATGGGTGTCCGTGGCAACATGCTAAACACAATCGAAAGTTACCTGTCTAACCGCACATTCCGCGTAAGAGTGGGCAACGCTTTGTCTAAGTCATTCACCCAAGAGACCGGTGTGCCACAGGGAGGCGTGCTTAGTTGCACACTATTTATTGTAAAAATGAATTCCCTGCACACAGTCATTCCACGCACAATATTTTATTCCGTTTATGTCGACGATGTGCAAATAGCCTTCAAATCATGCAATATTGCCATCTGCGAACGACAAGTGCAGCTTGTAATAAACAAATTGTCCAAATGGGCAGATGAAAATGGTTTTAAAACTAAATGCCCCGAAGAGCACTTGCGTACTTTTCACAAACAAGAGAGGCGTAACGCCAGTCCCAGCTATTGAAATCAAAGGAGATGCGCTCTCTGTAAGCAGCGAGCACAAGTTTCTTGGAGTGACTTTAGATTCAAAACTCACGTTTATTCCTCATATTAAGCGTCTGAGGGCAAAGTGCCTGAAGACAATGAACCTCCTAAAGCTTTTATCGCGTACAACATGGGGCAGTGATCGAAAGTGTCTCTTAAACCTCTATAACAGTCTTGTCCTCTCACGCCTTGATTACGGGTCTATAATTTATAATTCAGCAACGCCAAGTGCATTAAAAATCCTAGACCCCGTTCACCACTTGGGCATCCGTCTCGCGACTGGTGCTTTCAGGACAAGTCCAATCCAGAGCCTTTACGTAGAGTCGAATCAGTGGTCACTTCAGCTGCAGCGGTCATACAGCAGTTTTACATATTTCCTGAAAGTACAAGCAAACATTGAACATCCTTCTTATTCAACTATAAATGACGTGACCGCTGCCACACTCTTCCATAATCGACCTGCCGCGAGAAAGCCATTCTCTTTGCGTGTGAGGAACCTCAGTGAGGAAATGGGTGTTCCGCTTCTTGAACAATGTCCTATGGCTCCAGCGAAACTGTTGCCACTGTGGCAGTGGCAGCTCATAGAGTGTGACACATCGTTCGTAGAGGTCACTAAACACGCGACAGAGGCACATATTAGAATGCATTTCTTAGAACTCCAATCTAAATACTCGTGTACAGAGTTTTACACAGACGCTTCCAAGTCACATGCCGGGGTATCTTATGCAGCCATCGGTCCATCGTTTTCGGAATCCGGTGTACTGCACCCGGAGACAAGTATCTTTACGGCTGAGGCTTATGCAATATTATCGGCTGTAAAGTTTATAATGAAATCAAAACTCAAAAAGACTATCATATTTACAGACTCGCAAAGTGTTGTGAAAGCATTGCAATCACTCTGTAAACACAAAAACCCTGTACTTAATGAGCTCTATTCCATTCTGTGTAAAGCGTATATATCTAACCAGCATGTGATTATATGCTGGGTGGCGGGTCATAGAGGCATTGAGGGTAATGTTCGAGCAGATCAAATGGCCACATCTGTTACATCTCAGGCTACTAACCCTACAACTGCTGTTCCTGCAACAGATTTGAAGCCTTTCCTGCGAAATAAACTGCGAAGCCACTGGCAACGCTTGTGGGACGCTGAAACAAACAATAAGCTTCACCTCATTAAACCACAGTTAGGTTTCTGGCCTCCCGTAACGAAAACACGACGAACTGGTGTCCTATTCTGTCGTCTCAGAATAGGACATACATATGGCACCCACAATTTTTTGCTTACTGGTAGTGAACCACCAACCTGTGGTAGATGTGGTGAGAGGCTAACTGTCCTCCATGTCCTCGTGGAGTGCCGGGAAGCCGAAACAGAAAGAAATATTTTTCACAAGCGTACCGATATCATGTCCCGCTTCACCCCATTATGTTTCTTGGCGAAGAACCGATTTTTGATGCCAAAGCAGTCGTCGATTTTTTGAACGATGTGGTCCTGCATGTTATTAGCCCAACTAGTTCGTAGCGCATCCTCTCTCCAGAGGATGCCGCTCTGATAGTTTTTTATAGCACATGCCTTCAGGCCCTTGTGGTTCAAGGGCTCTGTCTAGGCAGTAGTGCTTCTTGCCAATTACTGCATCTTAAATATTTTAAATATCGTGTCATTCTTTCTCAATGCATTCTTCATTGCATAGTACACCTCATTAGTCATTGCCATGATTTTAGTACATGTATATTTTACGCACTTTACAGCGATTATTTTAGGCCCCTTTACAGCCCCGTCACATCTACTTCTCAGAATTCATCACTTCACTGCGAACAAACAGTGGCCCTTGCGCCACTAAACCACACACATTCATTCATTCGGGCATTTTGCCTAAATTTAATCATTTAGGCATCTAATTCTTATTCATGTGATATCAGTTGCACGTTGAGTGTCTGCTGTCGGCTGTACATGGATAGCTTGTAAATGGGCAAAGTTTTGGGCATAGCGAAATGAGTAGCTCCACGCGCAGACAGTAAGCCAGTATTACACCGCGTGCTGTTTGCGCACGGTTATCTGAGTAGTTGGAACTAGCGAAGACTCAAATTGTGACTAAAGTTTCGCGGCGTTGGCTGTATGTGGTTCGACATTTCAGGCTGCTACTTTCTAGATATGTGTGGCGGTTTTCGTCAAAAGGTTAAACCTTGCAATGAAAAATTTGCTTCTCGGTGAGAGCAGCTGCAACCGGCAGCGCTTCAAAGCCAAAACAGGGAAATCTTCCAGAGTCACAGGAAGTGCTCATGCATGACTCCATGCTAGACTCGAAACACGGCATTGTTTGGCGTTTATATGCATAGGGAATCACGCGCTGGAAATAATGTTAATCCTGTCAGGCACGTTGAGTAACTTTTGACTCCTGGTGACAACAATGGTTGGACGACCGCCACTGAAACCTGCCCAGCGCTACATTAATTCTCAAAATCCCTACACATATGTTGAAGAACAATGGGATTTGGTTTGAGCAGGTTAATATATTTTTTTAGTGGGCATATCTTGCACAAACTAGCGTATTACAAATTCATAATAGGTGGTACACAGAAGCCATGAAGAGGGAGTACACACAAAGACGGAGGAGCTCACAGGACAAGTGCTGGCTATTCGAGAGTAACCGAATGTTTTGCAACATCTGACTGTTAAATTCTTGCTACTGTTCGCCGTCTGCTGAAAAAAAATATTACAAATTACTAGCAGTGAAACAATAACACAAGTTTTAGAAGGGGAGCAGATACAAAGTGGATAGTGCAAGTATTGTTTTCGGTTTCCCGGCAGAAGCCTACATGACAACCTGTAAATTTTGCTTGTGGTTCTGGCAGTCTAGTCGTAACATTTTTATCTTTTACACCACGAACATTGATATTTTCTTGCAAAGGGCACTTCACGTGGCTCTACGGCACACAATTCTTTCAGCAGTTCTTTTTTTTTTCGTTTTCCGAACTACTCATCTTTTTTGGGGATTATTTCTTTAGCGTTTTCCTAAAGCTGCATTCCATACAACAGTCATTTATTCTCGGAAAACTTGTTTGAAAACCGGCTGTAAAGACTTTAAAGATCTTGAGAGGCTTTTCGTGCCGTTTATTAGGGACAATTAGTTATCCCGCGTTTAAAACTTCATATTTTTTTCGCTAAACCATATTAGCACATTTATTACTTATGGATAGACTTGCTGAACAATGTTGCCATCTTTTTTCGAATATGTCGCTAAACTGAGGCAATGAAGTTGGTACATTTTCGCAACCTTTTGCTCAAAGGTCGTTAAAATTTTCGCTCAAGCAGTCTAGTGATTACAAAAAACAATGTAGGTGTTCTTGGCACACTACAATATAGGCTACCATCTAGCAAATAGTTTCCCGTTCATCATCGTCTTTCTGGGGTTTTACGTGCCAAAACCAGTTCTGATTATGAGGCACGCCGTAGTGGAGGTCTCCGGATTAATTTTGACCACCTGGGGTTCTTTAACGTGCACTACAACGCAAGCACACGGGCGTTTTTGCATTTCGCCTCCATCGAAATGCGGCCGCCGCGGCCGGGATTCGATCCCGCGACCTCGTGCTCAGCAGCGCAATGCCTTAGCTGACTGAGCCATCCCGGCGGGTTTCCCGTTCATCTAGTGTCCGTGCAGGTGAGGAATAACTTGAATTTATTAGCAGAGTGTTGAAGACTTAATTTATATTAAACATGCATTTAGAAAGCAATGCATGATTGCAGCGGAAATTCTGGGTTTACGTTTAGATTTTAAGATGAAAAAATTGTTAAGACCCTTTACGAGGGTCTACTAAAGAGAAAAACGACGTGCATTTTGTAAGCACAATTTGAAGCCTGTTTGCTCAATCGCAATTAACCACAGCGTATGCCCTTCGCGATGTGAAACCACTGTTGCTTCGTCTCGGATTGTGTACGCTCTTGAGGATGGCTTTCAAGACCGCTCTCCGCCTGCCCATGATTACATCGACTGAGAAATTATTGGCACTGGGGTTACACCACACCCTCAGCGAACTCACAGAAGCCCTTCACGTCTCAACAACAGAGACTTGCGTGGACTCACATGGGCGGGCAGGTCCTACAAACCTTGGGCTTCGAAGCCACAACACCACGAACCCAAGAAACCTGCACGATAGCTCGTCACGTCCAGGACAGGTATCACATTGCCCCAATACCACGCAACACGGACCCTAACCTACACTCCGGCAGGAGGAGAGCGAGGGCCCAGTACATAGAGAAAACATTCCGGTTCGATACCACGGCCCGTTTTACGGACGCCGCTATGTACGGGACGAAGAATAAGGGCGCAGTGGCAGTGGTCTGCGACCGCCGAGGCCACGTCACCTCCAGTGAATCGACCCGCGCCTGCACGATCACTGAAGCCGAAGAGCTGGCCATCGCGTTAACCATCTGCGAAGGCCAACACGCAAACAAACCACTGACGATCCTCACGGATTCCCAGCAGGCCTGCCGCAACTTCCTACATGGAAGAATCGCAATACCTGCGGCACAAGTCCTAGCCCAAATACCGAAGGAGGGCACTGACGACAACACCACCCAAACCATCATCTGGACACTGGGCCACGTTGCCATCACGAGTAACCTGTATACTGACAGAGAAGCTCGAGAATTTGTGCATAACCGAGCACTCATCACGCCGACTGCAGATGACCCTGACTCAGCTGACCCCGAGCACTCAGCAATCCTGAACTACTACAGAGGGAGTCGCTTGCGATATCCCCCCCCCCCCCCCCCCCATCGAAAACTAAAAACGGAGGATGGCGCTGCCTGGCGTAGGCTCCAGACAGGCACTTACACGAACCTACACATATTACATCGCATGCACCCCACAGCCTACAGGGACGAATGCCTGTGGTGCGGGGCCACACCAACCCTATACCACATTACGTGGGAGTGCACGCTACACAACATAGAACACCACGAGGGAGCAATGGGAGGCACTGCTGTCCAGCTCGGCCCTCGACCACCAGCGCAAGCTGATGCAGAGAACAGAGAAGTTGGCAAGAGCCAGCGGAGCCCTGGAGTAGGGGCCCCGACCATCAGCGATGTCCCGTTGGGGCAAGACAAAACTCTATCTTTCTAATAAAGTTTATATATCTATCTACTGTTGCTTCATGGTCACAGAGTCCACGTGGCATATAACTAATTCCGGCCGCCTTTTTTTAGGTTTTTGAATGATAAAGCGCGCTCTAGAAAGTGATTTTCGAGGGCAATGACTCTGCCACGTTACTAAAAAATGTCGCTGGTCGCTAAAGGAAAAAATTTTCGTAAAACACCAAAAATTCCCTACATCTAGCGACAAAATCGCCAAAATGGCAACGTTGTTGCTGGACCATCGAGTGCCCTAAAGCTCACTCCAGCGTATTAGAAACTGTACTGTATATGCTATGCGTTGTTGTGCCTCGTAGTCTTTTGGGACAAAAGATGCCTCACCAACAGGCGTGCAGCTGTGGAGCGCTGTTCACGCTTCACCGTTTCTCGAGGCCGGGGAGCGTCACCGTCACCCGGGACTAATGGAGGAGCAATTAGACCCCAGGCTGCAATGAGAAATCGGCCTTGTGCGTCGCTAGAACGGCAACGTCGCTCTTGGTGTGTCTCCGTGAAGCACCTGCCCAGACTACGACGGGGCTTGGCTGTAGCTTCTGCGAAGGCCAGTCTCCTGACTGACAAGCTGATCGTCACGGAGAGGCCACTAATCCTTGAAGGGGGCCAAAGTCGGGCATTTCTGTGGGAACAGCTTCGACGTTTGGTTCCCAAGTTGCCACCCGTTGCCTGGTATGCGGGGGCGGACGAGCAACATCGGAGGCGGAGCCCGGCGGAATGGTGCCACATCATGGGCGGGATATTGCGACCAGGTCGAACATGGTGATTGGCCGTGAAGAACTACAAGGACTTCCCTCAACGAGTGAAAGGGGGAAATGATCTGATAAAAAAACGGGGCTTGAGTGTTGTGTGGACGCTCCGAGATGTGAACGCTTGGACATGTAGACGGCTCCAAGAATCATGGAGCCTTTCGTGTAAAATACCATGTACAGCCGCCCAAATCTTTAACTAGCGTGCGCGAGCGGCGGCTTTCTGTGCGCCAGCACCTTAAATTGGGAACAAATTTACAAACGACTATGCTATTTGACTATGCTCACAAAGCTCGTGAAGATAGCATAGTCAGTCATTTGTAAGTTTGTTCCCAATTTAAGGCGCTGGCGCACAGAAAGTCGCCGCTTGCGCACGCTAGTTAAAGATTTGGGCGGCTGTACAGTTGTATATAAAACCCTTTTCTCATCTCTCTGGACCTCTCCTTCCGGCACTTGGCAAGGCACCATCCATTTAACTTTCGTGGCCGGAGGGACCCTCGGATTTCTCATAAGCGTTAAGTTTCTCCTGAATGAATGAGAATTTTGAGATATCAAACTAAGCATCACATATATGATACGCTGCGATTACACTAATTCCTACGTATTGGCGGGATCCACCTAAATTTGTTACTTATTAAGCTGTTTCAGGTAAATATTCGCTGAAGTACAATCAGCAGAATTTTTCTCTGACGTACAATCCGGCGACTCTGCTGCTTACGCGTTTAGTCGCTTTGTGGACATTGCGCTGCATAGGAAATAAGGTGCCATATGTTCGATACTCGTTTACGTCATTATTTTATTTTCAATGTTTGTCTCTTTCTATCTCTGTGCAGTGGCTATAGTATTAGCTTATGTTGTCTTTTAAATTTGAGATGTAATGACGACTAGGCTCTTGTATTTGCCTGTCCTGCTACATCGTTACATTGTATTGCGCTATTCATGAAAAAGGACACCTTTGGGACTTACCCACGCGTCTTCCCGGCATATTTGCTGATAGTTTCGTCTGTGATAGCTATTTTGCCCCCCCCCCCCCGCTTTTGTTTTGCAGGTACGTGTACGCGGGACAGGCCAGGATCGAAAATTGTTTTGAAGCCTTGCACACAAAGGCTGCAGCAGAGAAATATCTCTTCCCAGAGCTCACAACTGCTTGCCTGGCCTACCTTCGCAAGCACATCGATGCCAGCGAAGCATTGCTTGTGCTCGACTGCGCCGTCGTGAGTGGGTATGGATCGCTTGACAAAGTGGCAGAAGCGGTGCTCGTTAACACAAGCGAGGATGTGCTGGGTTCCGACGCGTTCCTCAATAGCCTGTCTGGAGATGGTGCATCTTGTGCTGGACAAGGTAAGAGTTAATCGCATGACGAGAATTTCATATCAAGTTTGCTTCGCATGAAACTCTACTGTAGCATGGGCTGCATTACTCCGAGCAAGCAACAAAGAAATCGTAAGCGCGCGGTGTCACGTGACGGCGCTAGTCCAATAGGAAGCAGAAGTCGCGCGGCTGGCGGCGCGGGGGAGGGGGATTGGCGGAGAGCCGGCAAACGGGTGGCAAAGTTCACAAGATGGCGCTACTTTAGTGAGCATGGCTTCGAACAGCAGTATTTTGTTCGCCTTTGTACGCATAGATCTGGTCAAAAGCAATGTTCCAGCGTTGTTCTAGAAATGGTGTGCATCGTGCAGATATTAATGTCTGTCGCTTTGGGAAATGTCTGTACAATCGTGTGCTTGTTTGTGTTTTCTTTCTTTTTGCCCCAGCGTGGGGTGTTAGCTTTTGATGATTAAGGTGAGCCCTACTCGGCGTAAATAAAAGATAAACAAGTACGTTCCAGGTTACTGGAACGACCACGACTGCACCTCGACCACGAGCGCATACCTGGGGCGATATTCTGTAAGAGTCTACCTAGTGGACTGTCCATTTCGCCATTTCGGCGACCGTTGATTCGCTGCAGCTTGACGTGCAGGAAGGTGCCAGCCAGTCTCCTTCCTGCACGTCAAGCTGCAGCGAATCAACAGTCGCCGAAATGGATAGTCCACTAGGTAGACTCTTACAGAATACCGCCCCAGGTGGCTCAAGCCATGGCTCAAGCTATTGGATAACTGGCCAACGGGTCGACGTAGAAGGCGTGACGACCGCGGTATGACGAGAGTCGAATGATGAACTGACGCCGATGGTGTCACGATGATCGTGTAACAACGAATGCATGACGGCTGTATGGCGACGACGGTTTGTCGACGATGACATGATGACATTCGGATGACAACGGTAGAATGACGATGACGCAATGAGCACGACGGCATTCCGACCCTGAGCGCATACCTAGTGACTCAAGCTATTGGACAACGTGAGTCACTCGGTCGGCGCAGGCAGAGTGCTGCCGACGGCGTGACGACAGTCAGATGAGGAAGCTGGAATGACGATGGAAAGGCCGCGACGACATCCCGACGACAAGTGCATCTCTAGTGGCCCAAGCTGCTAGACAATTTGGGCGACTGGGTCTGCACAAGAGGCTAGATAGATAGATGAATAGGCTCAAAACGCCTAAAGTATGCATAGAATGCTAATCATTAAAAGGCTATTGATCCGGAGGAGTGAAGAGGGAAGCCGCCTCACGCCGGTCGAGCTCTGTGCGCACCACTTGCCGAATCACTGACGGGAGGTCGGATGGGGCGTCAACATTGGCGTTGTTAGCTACGGGGGTCAGGAGCCCGAATGTCAGATGTGATGCGCTGAGCTTCCCGCGCTTCTAAAGTGCAGCAGTGCTGAACGAAGGCACTTGCGGATTCCAGACTGTAAAGAAAATTACGAAGACGTTCGTCACACTTGTTCGTCGTGTCGCGCGATGAGGAAAAGGGCGCAGGAAAAGCAGCGGGACTCGTGATGCAAAATGCAAACTAGATTTATGAAAACCCCCAAAACCAAATTACATCCGAACAGAATGTTAAGACACATGACAAACATAATGTGCTAGAAGAACTAAGGCTGATGGGAGTCCAAAAAACCAACAGTTCGAAAGAGCTCACAGTACGTGGACAGGAGACGAGAGGTTGCCGAAGTCAGGGGCGATGACGTCACGACGTAGAACACGCCTCGATGTTGGACGGTGAGGAGATAGCTCTTGCTTAACCGAGGACGACCGCTCAGCAGTCAGCCTGCACCAGAGCCGCAGTGCACGTTGCAGGAATGGTCAGCCTGCCCAGCGGACGGCTTGCGCGCGAGCACGCAGTGCTCGGCGCATATGTGGCCCTTAGCCAGGCCACGAACGCTGCTCCGCCGAATAGCTGACCAAGGAGACGCCTTTCCCACGATCCGCAATGGTCGCCGCAAGTGGTAGCACAGCAGGCCACGCCACGCTCCGAGCTGCAGTACTCGTGCTGGCGAACGCCTTGGCCAAGGGCAACGGTCGGGTGGCAGATCCATGGACGGCCGCGTTCCTTGGAGCCTTGATTGTCGGCGTCCGACACGTCGGCCTGCTGCCTTCAGTCTCGCGCTGACTAAGCGCGTGTCTCTCCACGAAGCATTTCGCCACGTGCTCGCCATACTTGGCCCAATCGTGGCACGACGCATCTTCGGAATACCACTGGGCCGTCGCTGATTTGGCGGGATCACTCAAATGCGTGGTCCACTCGCGAAAGAACGCGTGCACACTTCGTCGTCGTCGGCGTCGTTTTCTTTCATTAATCACAATTACCCGCTACACAAGAAAGTTGTTTCGGTAAAAACTTTTTCTAAACACTGCAGCACAGTGATGGCGACACACTCACAAGATGTCTGATACACCCGACCACACATGCAAAAGAAGACTTAAGAGTCGTAACACAATTTGCACACAAGGTTGACTGTTCGCACGCTAATATTCTAGCAAACTAAAAACAGTCATAACTGTAAAACCTAAACAGAATAAAAATGAAGAAAACTAAACAGCACCCGAATGCCACCATCTCTTGCACTTGTCAATATCATTCTAGTGTTTTGTTCAAAAAGCCTTGGGGTAATGTCGATTTTTTCCAAGCCCAAAAAACAGGCATCAGTGTAGGCCCTCATTGCATGTAACAAAACATCTCTCACATAAAGGGAGACACTGCTAAACCAGGTGTAGTTGGATAAATAACTTATTTGGAATAAAATAGAACATTTCTCATTACATATTTAATCTAAAACTGAACACCATCGGTGAAACAGTGGAACGCACTGCAGAAATACAAGAACTTTTTTTCTACAGTGGCTGCGGTGCCAGTTTCTACAGACTCTACATATAATGCTTTCTTAGACGCTGTGCAAGAAATTCACCTGAGAAGAAGGTTCTTCTCCTTACATTGTTTGGTAGCACAAGCTGGCGTGCTAACTTTTTAGACATGGCACAACCTTTTCCCGCGAACCGCTTCTTGCGCAGAGCGCGTTCGGCGTTCCTACTCTGAGTGCTTTCTTTTGTCCTTACTTTCTCACTGTGCGGCAAGTCACATATCTGTATTCTACATTGAGCAACATGCTCCATGCTGCTCCTATTTCTGTATGACTGTAGACATTTACCTGAGCCTAAACGTAAGCTACTAAACTTCCTCGTAACTACTCCTTCGGAGATGTTACCTTCTGCCACAGACCTTGAAGTCAGAGGCACGACTTTCGGCTCTAAGCCATCCTTTTGTTCTGTATGATGCTCGGACCAGCAACAACCAGAACAATCGCCATTAAGGCTATCAGCGCAGCATTTACTACGCTCCTCTTTGTGGTAGAGAGCTTGACGACAATCCGCTTTGAATGTGAGCTTAATAAAGATTTTGGCAGTAGATCCTTCATCAAGTCTTCAACGAGACTAACTTTATCAAGAACGTGTGACTTGATAACATTTTCATGGCAGGCGTTGTACACCGTTACCGACGCGAACTTTCTATCCTCGTATTGCAGATTCTCAAAACCTCCCCAGCAGCCATCCGCCTCACTACACCTGTCTAGCGGGTACTTTAAATTGTCAAGCCATGTTTGGTTGAAGATGTCAAAGTGGCTGACTCCGCAACTGACCAGCCTAACTGTCGGCTTTTTGTCGAGCCCTGCGTCGCCCTCGTCCGCCTCCACTACTCCGGCCTTGCCTAGCTCTTCTGAAGCGAGCATGCGCGTTTGCTGCTGTAACAATCGCAGCCGGAGCTCACGCACTGAATCCCCCGTCTTAGTCAATCTTTCTTCTCGGGCCTGCAGCTATCGCGCTACATCTTTAGCATGCTCAAATGAATGCGACTCTCGCAACGCTTCTCTGTCCTCAGTTAGTTCAGCTTTGTCGTAGCTTAGCTCTTTTTCAAACCAATTCAGAAATTCCTCAAGGGGCATGCTAAGCTCCTCACCAAGTGAAACTGACTTTTCCGGGTTCATTCCTCAGCCATGGCACACAAACAAGGTGAAACTCTTTAATGGTGATAAAGAGCTTAGTCCTGTCTCGCGGACGCCAGAAATGTGGACGCCAGAAATGTGAAGATAATTACGAGAGTCTTTCCCGACGAGGAGCTGGGGCGCTATAACTAAATTTATTTCAATTTGTTTCCATTCCATTTTTTGCAATAAGCCCTCCACGATTAGTAAAAAAATATATTGTGCTACATCCACTTCGCCTTTTTGTCATACGACGTCAAAAAACCGCAAAAGCTGCTCGTGTGATATGGTGTGTACGCACTGTTTATACATGAATAGACCGAGCAAAAGAATAATTACGATTCCACATCTTTTTCGCCACCGGTATTGGGCAAAAGTTCGGGCTGCGCCCACTTCGCCTTTCTTACCGCGCAACGTTACAAAACAGCGAAAGCTCAGCACGTCAAAGTGACGTTTACGCATGCATTAATATTAGCATTGCAATATGTTGGGCGTGTTGGTAAACTGAAAGCATATTTAACGCCAGTGGACAAGGACAGAAGGGAGACAACACAATGCGCGAACTTCAACAAATTTATTTCCATGGAACAGCCACCTATTTAACCCATGCACAGTGGCGCCACATCATCTCGATTCAGCCATCGATCCATCCATAATATGCCGAAAAAAATTGAATTTGTTTTAATAGTTGTAGACTACCGCGTTCCGAAATAAATAGATGTCTGCCCGCCGATCGCTCTGGCACTGGCTACTCGGAGCTGCCGGGGAGAACGTATTTATTTGCGTGGAATAATTTTAGAGCGCACTTAGGCGCCCGTTCCTGCGTTGAGCGACGGCGTTCCTCGGCATAACCGAGCGAACGAGCGTAGGATGAAACGGCGAACGCGGAGCGCAGCGGGGGATGAAGGACGGCGATATCGAAGAGAGTGCGAAGAGGAAAGCATGAGGCGGAAAGCGGAGGAAAGTATGGCGAAAGTGTTAGGAGAAAAGCAGAGTGCCGCACGAGACTACGAGATGGCACCAAAGTAGCTTGCGCCGATGACGTCATTACTAAGGCACGCGGAGCGCTCCGCGAGCGCGTCTCCCGATACCGTATATGGAAACAAAGCGCTGGCGTGCGTTTCGGACCCACTGGGCATGCGCTACCTCGCCCGCGCCGCCGCCGCTAGAGAAGGCGCATAAGAATGCGCTCCGCTCGAGACACGAGTTCCCGTTTTCGCGCTTTCTTCTGAAGAATGAGCGACGCAACCAGTGGAATTCAAAACACCTGAAGAGCTGCGTTGAAATTTCGCATTAGGGAGCATCGTAATCGTCGGTAAACGACACGTATATATGTATACGACACGTGTACGACTTTCAGACCTTTCGACACCTATACAACATTGCTCTGCCAACTCACTGAAGACATGTTTGAGTGGAATTTGTATCCTGCCGGTGCATGCGCCGCGATTTTCGACCAGTCACCGCAAGCGAAGCAAGCGGAAGTGGCCCAATATCAGACGCCGGCACCGCCCTCCTCATCTGATCACCTACATTCACTGCTCAAGCTTGTCTCAACGAACATCTCCACTTCTCTGTGCTCGCCGCCTCTTGTCAGCCGATTAGATAAAACTCTCAAGGTAGGCAATGCTATTCGCTTTGAAAGCAAACAAAAGTGACCTTATTGAAGGACAGCCTTTGATTGGATGGTTAAAACAACGCTGCGGGTAACCGCCTGATGCTTGTGTCGGCGGTTATGCAAATGTGATGTCAGGAGATTGGAATACCTTTACGTTATAGGGCCTCTGGTACACGTCCTTAGCGATCGCTTTTAGAAGATGACCAACGTTACCCTCATCGTCATCTCAGGTTCGAAGATTTTGCACAACTTAAGCTTACGCACTTCTTCGATGTCGTATGCCGTGCACGTTTTGCTGGGAACTTGAATTAGCGTTTGGTATGCTCACTTTTACGCACAAGCGTAGATGCCCTGTCTGTCAAACCGGCGAGATTGTTTGTCGCTGCGAGGGAAGCGAGCGCCGGAGGAGGAAGGCGCCAGCGGACAAGAGAATCGTCGTGTTCGCCCCCTTTCTGTTTGTGCTTCGACGCCGCGGTGCTCGCTGTGCATGTTCTCTGCGTCTCTTCATTGCATGTGTAGCAATTTGCGATTTCCCTCTGGTACACCAGGAATGTTGCACATCGAGAATATAGCGTTACCTGCCGTGGTGGCTCAGTAAGCTAAGGCGTTGTGCTGCTGAGCACGAGGTCGCGGGATCGAATCCCGGCCGCAGCGGCCGCATATTGATGGAGGCGAAATGCATAAACGCCCGTGTGCTTGCGTTGTAGTGCACGTTAAAGAATCCCAGGTGGCCAAACTTAATCCAGGCTCCTGCACTACGGCGTGCCTTATAATCAGAACTGGTTTTGGCACGCAAAACCCCAGAAAGCAGAAGAGAATGTAGCGTCCGCGACGAGGTTCGCGCCCTCTCCGTTTGTGCTTTGACGCAGCGGTGCTAGATGTGCATGCTCGAGGGTTGCATATGTTTACGCGTAAACCGCGTTCACGAAGTGAAACGTCACTAACTTTTACAGCGAATATGTTAAGGGCTAGATTAGCAAGGATCGTGTCCGCGTGTGGAAAAACTATCATCATCAGCATAGGCTAGAGCGTCGTCTTCTTGAGCGTACGGCTCCTCCCTCCCTCCCGGCAGGCTGAGCCCCCGCTCAAAAAACTGATCAGAACTGGTTTTGGCACGTAAAACCCCAGAAAGCAGAAGCGAATGTAGCGTCCACGACGAGGTTCGCGCCCTCTCCGTTTGTGCTTTGACGCAGCGGTGCTAGATGTGCATGCTCGAGGGTTCCATATGTTTACGCAACAACTCAACTCTTGTAGAGTTGTAGAGTTCAGTTGTAGATATAACGGGGCTACGCCGGCGGCGCTGCTTTGCGTCGCTACGCCTCGGCTGCTGACGGGCGTTCTTTCCCTCGCCCCTCTAGCTGCTACGCGTGCGTCTATTGACAGAGCCGCTGATAAATGGAAGGACGGCGAGGACGGCGCGGCGAGGCGGCCCGATGGCGGGGGAGAGTATTGGCGCTGAGCCGTGCTCCTTCAAGGGCTGAAGAAGATAGCTCCAACCTTTCCTTTTCTCATAACGAACCACTTAGTAGGGAGAGATAGGCGGCACCCAGGCATGACTCTGAGTGTGTGTGCACGCTCTCCGACTGCGGCGCATGGGCGCAGCCCTGCCGGCCTCGGCCGCCTGTGCCGCTGGCTCTCTCCGGGCTCCCGCCTGTCTACGAAAAAAAAAAATAGGTCAACGGAGGAGTGGGGTGTGAGGAGTTCGCGTTAGCGTTGGTTGTATATACGGAGCTTTTCTTTTTTTTTTTGGGGGGGGGGGGGGTATTCTGTAAGAGTACACCTAGTGGACTGTTCATTTCTGCTGTCGCGATTGGCTCCAGCTGTACGAGCGAGAAGTAGACTGGATGGCTCCTGCTCGCTCGTGCTGCTGGAGCCAGTCGTGACAGCCGAAGTGGACAGTCCATAAGGTGGACTCGTACAGAATGCCCCTGTTGGTCTAGGACTCTTCTTTCGGAACGTCGTACGAAAGCGTGAGGACCGCGCTATGAACGCTGTCGCCTGTGGACGGCGAGCCAGTTCTTCAGAGACGGGCATTGTATAACCATCGTCTAAGTGTTAAATAAGACCCCATTGTGCTACTCTAAGCCGGCACGGAAGCCTCTTTCCCGAGTACGTAGCGAAGGGGTCGGTTTACCATTTTGTAGCCAAATTTAACATAGGAAATTCCCAATACAGCTAAACCCTAACATAGCAAATCCAACCAGAGCGCCAGCTCGCTGGACTTCCCTTTTCACTCGGTGGAATGGCTCTGAATATTTTTTTAGGTGCCGGATCCCCTGAGCGCTTCTTGATTTCATCTACAAACTTCTCCCTCGTTGTGAAACTGTCTTTGTCGTTTTCATGCCACGACGACACGGTTCCTTTAACGAAAAAGAAATGTTACTGAATCTGAAAATTCACCAGCCCTTCCCCTGTCGAGAAATTGGGGGTAATTGAAGCTTGTCGTGTCTCTATCTGACCTTCGTCAGGGTAACGTAAAGTTCACTACATGTCAGGGTAATAAAACATAAACGTTTATTAAATGTATGCATCGAGGGAAGGAAACGTACAACGCAACGGAAGGAAAAGTTGCACGAAAGGGAAGCAAAAGTAGAAGGAAAGGGAACGAAAAGTAGTATGAAAGGGAAGGGAAATTAGTAGGTCAAGTACACACTCGGCAACCTTCGCTTACCCCCATTTTCTCGACAGGGGAAGGGCTGCTGGTTTTTTTTCTGTGTCTGTCTCTCTTTCTTTGTGTCTCTTTCTTTCTCTCTTTCTTTTTCGTCCCTGGTATATGCCAATGAGCTTGGACCCTTTCTGCACTATCACCAGGATCGGTCCACTTTTCAGCGTGACACCACCACCACCACCGCCGCCGCCGAAACTTGTGAGCCTATAAAGCTTGGCTTAAAAGGCAGCGTTATTCAGCTGGGAAGTTGCGTTCCATCCGTTGAAGCGGCTTGCTCGTTCGTAGAGCTGAGCCATCCGTCCGCGTCTTCCCCAGATGTACCGGCAAAGGATCGTGGCTCGATTTAGGGCTACCAAGAAGGTGACGAGTTGTCGCCGTCGGAAGCCATCTCTGGTTCCAGTACGGCAACTAGGCGACTTCAGCAAAGTTACATAGGTTGCGCCTGTGTCGTCTTCGTTCGACGGAGGCACCGTTGTTTTACCCCGCGCCTCCACCAGAACTGCTGCGAGAGGATGTTTTGCGTTTTGGTTATGGTATACACAACGCAATCATGAGCTCCTGGAAATATTGACGAACATTTCACTGCAGTAATATCGCTAGATGATTGCAGATACATTTTTTATTAAAAAAGTACGGGCCTCTTCTACTTTCGGCTTTAGCTTAAGGCTAACTTTAGGTATAGGCGAACAGCCCCTTATACTTTCATTCCTTAGGTAACCTATTGCGCAACGTAAATTACGACAATATATCTGCAGGTGACATGTATTCGCTGGTGTATGTATTCGAAAATATATTCGCAGGTGACAAATGTACGAGAGATTTGCGTAATCCATGCGGCGCTAAGGTGGGCGCGATCACATTGCCAGACGGGTGCCATGGACTTCAGGACGACCGTTGCCGCGTTCCTGCCGAAGCTGAGGTTCTTGGCGCTGTCATCGTCGCAATTCGTGGAGTTCATCACCTCCGAGGACGCGCAAGGTGTGATGGAAAAACAAGACGCGTTCTCCATTTTGTGCAACTTGATCCACAAAGGGTGCGCTGAGCTGCCAGAATGGGTATGCCGGGAGAGTATGCCACGCCGTCCGACAGTGGCAGATGACCAGCCCGATTTGTATTTTAGCGACAGGTCTGTCTCGTATGGCTGTGCCAGTGACAGTGACTGGTATGACAACGACTATTGAAAAAGGTTTAGGCCACTGGTGGTCCGATTTCTCCATCAAACGCACGTTAAGCGCAGAAGAGACCAGCCCGATTTGTATGTCAGCGACAGGTCTGTCTCGTATGGCAGTGCCAGTGACAGTGACTGGTATGACAACGACTATTGAAAAAGGTTTAGGCCACTGGTGGTCCGATTTCTCCATCAAACGCACGTTAAGCGCAGAAGATATCTTGTTGAACAACCAATGTGCCTGTGGTTAAAATGTGCTGCATTAAAAGGAGATAAATTGTGTAACTGCTGACACACAGTTCCATATTTTTGAGTCACTGAATTATTATGCAAGTGAAAGAAAAATTGGGTACCAATTCTAAAAGTTTTCAGCTGCGCAGCAACAGCCATCAAAATTTTACACTGCTTCTGTAAGAACATCTTAATCAGTATGCGCTGATCAGTTTACATTGAATCACTACTTAGTTTACGTGAAAAGTGCTATTCAGAAAACGAAGTTTTAGTTCTTTAACAAATGCGGGCATAGGAGAGGTTGGAGAAATGGTAGTAATGTTTCGAGGCGACGTATACGCTATTTCGATTCGTTTATCGCGTACTAATGCGCGCCAGTTTACAAAATTGCATTATCTCGTTTGTTTTTATTTTGTTAAAGGGCAGTAAATATCCAAATTTGATGCTTAATTTAAAGCAATTGATTCAGTAAATTCCCACCATTTCTGAGAAAACACAGGAGGGTCTAAACACCAGTCTTCTCCCAACCGTCACTGGGTTTTTAACTGGGCCTAATCGCTGAGTGCCTATAACGAAAAGTTATGCTTTGAATAGCGTGAGACTTCAATTCAGCAATTACAGCATCCCTTCCAATGATATTAACTAGAGAATCTAATGATTGCTTATGAGTTCAATAACACTCATATTTGCAATAATTGCGCAAAATCGGATGTCCGCCACTTATCTACAGCTCAGTCAGCAAAAATAGTCTGAAATCTCTCATTTTTATTAACCTCAAACTGTCCTTGCAGAGGCGCAAGCCACAGGCACGAGACAATCAGTGTCAATTGAGACGGCTGTAAGATTGGGATTGTTGGTAAAACATGCTTTAAAGTCAGGTTAACAGCGCAAGGCGACCAGAGGGGACAGAAGAGAGAACAGCGCTCTCTTATCTCTTCTGTCGCCTCTGGTGGCCTTGCGCTGTTAACCTGACTTTAAATCAGTGTCAAACTGCGCCTTTCACAGTCATCTGCATTTCCTAGGCCCGCATGTTGCACTGTTGGAATCTAGCCAGATAGCTCAACTGTGTACACGCTGAACATTCTTGTGGTCGTTTCTGTCCAAGAGTGTTGGAGGATTACGGTCAGGCAATTGCGGTTGGAAGTTTCACCCCGCACTGTTACGTAAACGTTACACGGCATCCACACCACTTCTGTTTATTAGAGCTATTTCACCATTAAATTTTTTCTTTGCGAAAGAAGCATTCTGTTTCGGTAGTAACGAATAAGTGGCTAAAATGAGGTTACGGATACAACTTATAGCTTAATGAATATTCAGGTCTTATTTCCGTAGACAGACAGTTAGAATGTCATCAGCGGTCCTCTTGCATGACATCATCACGAGTTTTCCCGAGCAAGATCTAGCAGTGTTCTCTAAAATGTAGTAGTGTATTCTAAAAAAATCTATGTTTCCATATTGTGGCATTCAAATTTCGCTTGGAATATGACTGTAAACTGTGTATCCTATATACTTCTATCATTATGTTGCAAGTGTAGTTGCCTTATTGTACAACTGTTACTCAAGCGACTGTCGAGGCGTGACACCGCGATTGTAATTGCTGGTATATTTGTATTTTCACCGTTGAAGCCTCCAATAAACATAATGTGAAACCTACAGCGTCTTTTGACTTTTCACACTCACGGTGTTGGCTGCTTTGGCGGCGCTCGCTCTCTTGAGTTTCCAACTTCGAAGCAAGACCGTTGTGCATATTCACGAAAGCTTGAGAAGGACAGTGTCGTGAAAACTCGGACTAATTGGTAAATGTACTCTCACTTGAAAAATTATTTTCCAGGGGCTTTAGCGAAAGTAGATGTCCAGCGAAGCTGTTTAACCACTGCAACTACTGATATGCAATGCTTTCTTGCTTTAGAGTAATGGTAATTTGGGCAGCACGCCGCCGCCGGTCGTTATATTCCCGTTTGCCGTTCCTTGTATTCAGGCTGCTCCTCGTTGCCTATCCATAACGGTGCTGCAACAATAACGAAATCAGTTGCTAGGCTAGTTTTTTTATATCACTGCAGTCCGGCAGCAGTGCACATTGAAAGCACGCGCTAAAAGATACGCCTTTTTGCAGACACTTCTCAGGAGCATTGGCGTCACTCTGCGTCACCTCAGCAAGCGAGGAAACTGAGCAATCTACATCTACGATCCGGGGGACAACACTTGCTCGCTGCGTGATCAAGATTTCAACATCGTCGTCACCAGGGGGCAACGAGTCCTGCGGATATATAAAGTCTGCGGAAACGTCATTCTTTCTGCAGTCCGGCAGCAGTGCACATTGAAAGCACGCGCTAAAAGATACGCCTTTTTGCAGACACTTCTCAGGAGCATTGGCGTCACTCTGCGTCACCTCAGCAAGCGAGGAAACTGAGCAATCTACATTTACGATCCGGGGGACAACGCTTGCTCGCTGCGTGATCAAGATTTCAACATCGTCGTCAGCAGGGGGCAACGAGTCCTGCGGATATATAAAGTCTGCGGAAACGTCATTCTTTCTGCAGTCCGGCAGCAGTGCACATTGAAAGCACGCGCTAAAAGATACGCCTTTTTGCAGGTGAGACAAGCATTTTTCCTCTGCGATATTGAGGCCGTTAAGCCATTACCTTTGTGCATTGCTGCCGGACAGAGTTCTTTTGTCTTGTTTTTTCAGTGATTATAGCTCTGTTAGCCTGTTTGTTTCTGCCCACTAATGGCGAAGGATTCGCGTGATACTGCTAATTAAGGCCATTGAAGACCTGCGTCGTGAATTAAGAAAAGAGCTCCGAGAGATAAAGGACACTTTGAATGATGTCAAGGACCTGAAAGAGGAACTTCGTCAAATACTAAAAGAAAACAAGGAGCTAAAAGCTGAAAATAGTAAACTACTGCGCAGGATCGAAGAGGTCGAGCAGTACCAGCGTTCCAATAATTTAGAAATCAAGGGCGTTTCTCCGGACATTGAACCATTTGAGGCTGTAAAAAAAATTGGAGCTATTGTGCATGAGGAAGTGTCTGAGGATGATGTCGACATATGCCATAGGGTGCCCACTGCTCGGCATGACGTAAGCAACATAATTGTACGATTTGTACGAAGAATCAAGAGGAATGCCTTGTTGAGCAAAGCAAAGAAAGTTAAAATTGACAGTGCGGCACTGGGCAGTCGAGCATCTTCCCCAGTATACGTCAATGAACACTTGACAAGAACTGGCAAACAACTACTTGGGGCCGCAATTCAACGCAAAAGGGAGATGCACTGGAAGTTTGTTTGGACGACAGGTGGGAAGGTTTTCGCTCGTCGAACTGAAAGTTCTCCGGTGCTAAGAATAGCAGAAATCGGTGATCTAAGCAAAATGGCCACAGAGGTGGAATAAACGGGCTTGTAGCAGTTGTGGTAATTACATCATAGTAATTGCACCATAATGAATAAAGAATGTTACTATGAACTTGCCTCCTGCAATAGGTTATTGCACGACGCACATAAGCGACTAACATTATTTCTACTAAACGTACGCAGCATCCGTAACAAAAAAGAACAGTTGGCTGATTTCTTCAGTCGACTTTCATTCAGCTTTGACGTACTAATGTTCTCGGAAACCTGGTTAACAAAAGGCGAAGACCCTCCTTCTTTTGAAAGTTATAAATACAATGGCATAGTGCGTACCGAAGAAAGAGGTGGTGGTGTAGCCATTTATGTTAAGGAAATACATAACCATGAAGTGCTCTCCGAATTTTCCTGCATAAACGAAAACATAGAATGCCTAATGATACGCCTTCAAAGGGCGCTTGTAACCGTGGTTTACAGGCCTCCCTCCGGTAGCAGGCAAGCATTTTTGGAATCGGTAGAAAGTTTATTGCATTATTCATGTCGTTCTGGTTTACCTTTCACTGTAATGGGTGACGTCAACATCGACATGCTTTCGCTAAATGCCTCTTCTAGGCAGCTAACGGAGCTCATGAATACTTTTGGTTGTGAAAATGCTATCACAAACGCCACTCGATTGAGTGGTGAAACGGCAACTTTGCTCGATATCTGTATTACAAATTCGTGGTCACCATCCCTCGTGGCTGGGGCGATTTCACTTGAGATAAGCGACCATCTACCAATTTTCTGCGCTTTCCCTTCATCGCGTGATCACTATCTCGCTATTAGAAAAGAACAGGTGTTATTTCGAAAAATCAATGCGCACACGCTAGACCTATTTCGTCAGCGTATTATTGAAGAGAACTGGGAAGACTTATTTGAGCAAGTTGACTCAAACGCTGCGTATGATATATTTATCGGAAAAATAAAGAAATGTTATGATATGGCCTTCCAGAAGGTGCTAAAAAATATCAGAACAAAAAAATAAGGAAACCATGGATAACAAATGCTTTACATAAGAAAATAATGAAGAAAAATCGCATGTTCCACGCGTTCGTAAAATCCCGCGACATCAGTATGTTGAAGGAATACAAGAAGTTTCGAAATCAGCTTAATCACGAGTTGAAATACGCCAAAATGAATTACTATGAAGATGTCTTCAGCAGAATAAGCAATGACCCAAGGAAAATTTGGGAAGAGGTCAAAGATTTACTGGGTCACAAAATTCAAAGCAATGTAACTACCGTAGAGACAGAAACAGGTGTCCTCAGTGGTTGTGATGCAGCAACAGCATTCAACAAGTATTTTATAACTAGTTGTGAAACCACAGATGACTCTGATGGCCAAGGTCTACACCTGTTGCCGAATAATTATAACATTCCTAACACAATTCTGTTATCCCCTGTTACGTGTACTGAAATTGAAAAACTTGTTAAGAAAATAAAAAACAACTGCGCAGCAGGGTATGACGAAATAAAACCAGTACCGATAAAGTACGTAGCCGATATACTGTCCGCTCCACTTGCGCATATCGTCAATCTTTCTTTTACTACGGGCATTTTTCCAGATAGGTTGAAAATTGCTCGTGTCTGTCCTGTATTCAAAGGAGGTAAACCGAAGCACATGTCGAACTATCGCCCCATATCAGTTTTACCAGTTTTTTTCGAAAGTGTACGAAAGCGCAATGAACGTTCGGTTGCAGAATTTCTTTGATAAATACAACGTTATAAATGATGCCCAATATGGATTTCAAAAAAAACAAATCTACCGAACTTGCCTTACTTCAAATAAAAGATCATATAATAGACAATTTTGAGAAAAAAATTATACACAATTGGTCTATTTATTGATCTTCGCAAAGCGTTTGACACCGTGTGTCATGAAGTTCTTCTATATACAATAAGCACATGTGGTATACGAGGTGTTGCACGTGACCTACTACAGAGTTACCTAACAAATCGCTCCCAATATGTGATAATTAACAACGAGCCATCAGTGTACATCGAAGTGAAGAAAGGAGTGCCGCAGGGATCCATCTTGGGTCCCCGGCTATTCATTATATATATTAATGACCTTTGCTGTATTCCAGATTGTCCTAAATTAGTAATGTATGCGGACGATACCAATATTTTCTTTGAGGGTGCTTCTCTGGTTGATCTTGAAGGGAAAGTGAACCATTTTTTAAATCAGCTCTCATCATGGCTAAGACTAAACAGATTAAGTTTAAACGCTAATAAGACTAAGTACATGTTATTTGCCCCTGTGAATAAGCCAAGAAACTTCAACATGAACATCTCCTATGAAGGCCATATTATAGAGCAGGTTAAGACACAGAAGTTTCTGGGTGTATGGTTCCAGGATCACTTATGTTGGAATGAGCACATAGTAAAGTTAACGGCTGACTTAAGTAGGAACATTGGATGCCTGTATAAATTAAATTCTTTAATACCACTGTGGCTAAAATACACGCTTTATTATACTCTTTTTTTTACTCTCGACTATCTTATTGTGCGCTTGTGTGGGGGACTACAACGTCAACGAATTATTCTAAACTGATTGCTTTGCAAAAAAGGGTTCTGAGAATCTTTGAAGATTTTCATGGTCCTATACGAGACCTGCGGACAGAACCGTTGTTCTTGAAGCACCTTATGATTAAAGCTAATCAAATATATTATTTCAAGCTTTTCCAGTATATACAACGCAACAGGCTTTATTGTTTGCAAGATACTCGGGATTGTTCGTATCCTTTTCGTACATACACACGAAGAACTCCAAAGATCAGAACTTCTTATGGACGGCAACACACTGCATTTCAGGTGCCTACTCTGTTAAATAAAATCAACGGCTTCACAGATATAGAAAGTGCAATTTCCAAAAAAGTTCTTAGGAGGTTCCTGATTAATAATAACATTGAATTTTCTTGATTATTGTTATGTGTTCTTATTTGCCTATATCGTTTAGCGTGTGTCAATACCAGGGATATACTATATGCTCTGTTGTATCTCTATCCATACGTTGTTTTTTATATTTTAAAATTTTTTTATACTTCGTGCATGCCACTGAAACTTCGTGCATGCCACTGAAACATGGCTGAGAAAGGAAGAGTCAGTTACCATATCTGGATATAAAATGATATCTCAGCCACGTGCATCTAATTCTCGCGGTGGTGGCGTTGCCTTTTTCGTTAAGAACGAACTCCCCTTATCTATACTACCTGAATTCCCATGCAGCCTAACGTATATTGAATCACTTTTTCTACAGATCGAATTCTCAGTAGTCGTTGGTGTGATTTATCGGCCACCAAACACAGCCACCAGCAGTTTTCTTGACAAACTTGAGGACATTCTTTCAGCCCTGTCAAGGAGTGGCCGTACTCGGGTTATAATTCTTGGGGATATAAATATAGATACCTTGAGCGCTAGCCACAAAGAATATACTTATCTAATACAATCGTATAATTTTCGCAATCTAATCACTATGCCTACGCGGGTGACCAGCACATCAGGGACCATTTTAGACCATGTCCTCACCAATATCCCTTCTGACATAACAGCAGGCGTTTTTAACGAGCCTGTCACCGATCACATACCAACATTTGTCACTATAGAACGAGCGCCTATGGTAAACGATGCTGGCCACAGAACATCTTACAGAATTGATTATTCAAAAGTCCGTAATTTTTTACTTTCAATTAGTTGGCACGAGGTTTATCACGACGACGTAGACCAAGAATTTACTAATTTAATTAATGTTATTACAGAATCCGTAAAAAATTCCAGGACTATCATCAGTAGACGCACATATGAGATACCAATCTGTCCCTGGATGACCAAGAATTTATTAGATGCGCTTAAGACAAAGGACTATTGGTATCATAAATGGAAACGCGATAAGCATAATGCCCATCTCCTAAGTGAGTACAAAACTGCCCGTAATAAATCTGTAGCAATGTCACGTAAAAGTAAAAAAGAATACTACTCCAACCTTGTTGAACAAGCCGCTGGTAACTCACGGAAAACTTGGCAAATAATCAACGAAGCAACAGGACACACTCGCGATAAAACAATTGTACCTGATAACGTTACTGAGGATACTGTCAATGACTTTAACACTTACTTTACCAATGTTGGTCCTTCTTTGGCCAAAACGTTGCCTCGTCCCAGCAAAGCATCGTATGAGCCTATTTCCACGACAAATAGTTTTGTTATAAATAATATAGAGCTGTGTGAAATTATGTATATCGTAAGTAAGCTTGTAGTTACTAAAGCACCAGGTCTGGACGAGATTCCAGCGCGTGTTATAAAACAGAACATTGATATAATAGGAGAAATTTTATGCGATCTATTTAATCACTCATTAAGTGCTGGAATATATCCATCGATATTCAAAATAGCCAAGGTTACCCCTGTCTATAAAGAGGGGGACAGGTCTGACCCTTCTTGCTACCGCCCGATATCTGTACTAAGTGTTCTTAACAATATTTTTGAAAAAATTATAGCAAAACACATGCACTCATTTTTGGACAAATACCATGTGTTATGTCCACATCAACATGGGTTCCGACCTATGCGTTCTACAAACACAGCAGTACTTACACTAAGTCAGACATTAAATACCGCCCTTCAAAATAACAAATTCGCCGTGGTGGTTTTTCTTGACCTCAAAAAAGCATTTGATACCGTCGACCACGAAATCCTACTTTACAAATTACGTAAATATGGTTTCCGCGACACTATATGGGATTTCTTTCAGAGTTACCTTAAAGGTCGTCAACAAACGGTAACTATTAATAACATTACTTCTTCCCTTCAATCCATACAAACAGGTGTGCCACAAGGTTCTGTATTAGGTCCGTTGTTGTACCTGCTATACATAAACGACTTACCCCAAGTACTAACCACCGCCGAAATGCTCATGTATGCTGACGACACCGCCCTAATTATTACCGGTGATAACACTTCTGATATAGAAGAAAAAATGAATACAGAACTAGTCAAACTTGCTGATTGGTTTGCTGCTAACAAGCTTACCATAAATCCCAATAAAACAAAATATATGGTATTCCACTCCCGAACTAAAACTACTCCACATAATGATATGCTATTACGTATTTATAATCGCCCTATCGAACGTACTGACTCTTTCTCTTACCTTGGTGTCCTTCTAGATAGCTGCTTAAATTGGCAGCTTCAGATAGATGCTGTCTGTTCTAAATTAGCCTCAAGTTGTTATGCCCTCGTGCAAGCCCGTGAATATTTTGACGCTTCAGTACTCCGCATTTTGTACTTTACTCTAGTGAACTGCCACCTTTTGTACTGTGTAGAATCCTGGGGCTTGACATACAATTCCTACCTTGAACAAGTAAGACGTTTGCAAAAACGAGCTATACGTACGATAACTTTCTCGCGATACTATGAACCAAGCAAACCCCTGTTCTCTATGCTAAAAATCTTGCCTTTTGATTTTGTACGAGAATTAAGATTAGCCACATGTATTAACAATGTTATAAGACACAACGAGCCATTCCCCATTTCGTTACTCTTTACGCCACTACGCCACACCAGGAACCAAACTTTTGGTAACCTAAATATTCCGCCAATAAAAAACGCCTATGGCAAACGACTGCTACAGTACGCTGGTGCGAAAGTCTGGAATGGTATTCCGCATTATATAAAGAACTCGCAGAACTTGCTGAGAGCAATGAAAAATTACTACTTTGAAGTACTTCTCTCTTCTTCCTAAACTGATATATATTTAAGTTCTATTTTTGTTAGACCATGTATACTCACTTTATCAAAGGTTTTCATGTGTTTATTACGAAGTGATGTAATTTTCCTGTTCTCGTTGTTAACCTGTCGAATAGATTAATGCTAATACCAACACTACATGTTCTTATTAGCAAATCTATGTACTATTATTACTCAGATATTTTTGTGTATTTTGCGAAGTGTTGTATTTTCTTATATTTTTTGTTAACTAACTTGGCTACACTTATACCAAATTGTATGACAGTTTCTTATATGTATATTTCTAAATGGGCCCCGTACTAGCCATTGGCTAAGGGACCATACAGATTGTGTGTATCTTGTAAAATGAAAAGTATATGCGTGTAATAAAGAAAGAAAGATAAAGAAAGATATGTTCTTGTTTTGCTTGACCTGGGAGTGATGAGCAATCACATCTAGTGTATCGTCAACAAGTTTCAATATGACAAGTGCGGTATTATGTATATATGTGTATATGTCTAATGACGCGTCTGTATTATATACCTTACATTACTCAGTATACGTAACTTTCTTTTCTTCATTCTTTTTGTAGTATATAATATGGCCTGCGTGCCGCACTGTATTGGAGCAAAGGCCTTCTGTCAGGCTTCAAGCCTTTTGCTTTTGCTCCATTTTCTGTCCTTTGTGCAGAAAGAAACAAATAAAGAATGAATGAATGAATATGTGAAAGGCTAGTGACGTCACACCTCACGCCGCAAGCTGACGTCGCCGCGACAGCTTGCGCAAGAGTAATCTTTACCGGGATACGTATGCGGGGAGCGCTACGTGCTTCACATTTTTGTCGGGAGCGCCTTATCATCAATATTATGGCTTGGGTGATTGTTTCGTGCTTTTTCAATATTGAAAGGAATGCTGCGCTGTATGTTGCATGCGTGATACCAAAGAATGTATGCACTTTTCGCTTCAATCGCTGAAGGTATTTATTTTTCATGAGAACGCAGAGGCTAGAAGCTTCGCTGTAAAACAATGGTAAATCGAATGAGGACAGGTATACGCACGCGAACGCTGAACCTACGCTGAAGCAAAGCTGGACCAACGCAGGACGATCGACATTTTTTTTTCAGCTAATTGATGATGATTAGTAGGGTTTATTGGCGCAAGGGCCAGATGTGGCCAAAGAGCGCCAAGGCGATGATAATGGCGTGTCAGTGGTACATGAATAGTGAATTATCAGGCGTGGATAAAACGTTAGATGAAGCATGGCTGTAAAGGGGCCTAAAAATAGTCGCTGTAAAGAGCGTAAAATCTACATGTAATAAGGTTATGACAATGATCAATGACGTTTACTATGAAAGTGAAGAATGCATTGAAAAAAGAGTGAAGATATTCAAGTTATTTCACATGTTGTAATTGGCAAAAGCACTACTGCCTAAACAGAGCCCTTGAACCACAAGGGCCTGGAGGCAGGTGCTATACTGAACTACTGTCACAGCGGCATCCTCTGGCGAGAGGATGCGCTACGAATTTATTGGGCTTATGACATGTAGGATAACATCGTTCAAGAATGCGAGGACTGCTTTGGTTGTAAAAAGTGGTTCTTTACCAAGAAACATGGACGGATGGAGCGGGACACAATAGCTGTATGCAAGAGGAAAATGTTTCCTTCTCTCTGTTTCGGCTTCCCGACACTCCAGGAGGACATGGAGGACGCTCAGCCTCTCACCACATCGACCACAGGTTCGAGGCTCGTTACCAGTCAACAGAAAATTGTGAGTACCATATGTGTGTCCTATTCTGAGACGACAGAATAGGACATTAGTTCGTCGTGTTTTTGTTGTACAAGGCCAGAAGCCTAGCTGTGGTTTAATCAAGTGGAGCTTATTATTTGTTGCGGCGTCCCACAAGCGTTGCCAGTGGTTTCGCAGTTTCGCTCGCAAAAAAGGCTTGAGGTCTATGGCAGGAATAGCAGCGGTAAGATTAATTGCTTGAGATGTAACTGATGTGGCCACTTTGTCTGCCAGTTCATTACCCTCAATGCCTCTATGGCCAGGAACCCAGCATATTGTCACATGTCTACCAGATGAATAAATATTGCACAGGTACGTGTAAAGCTCAATAAAAACAGGATTTTTGTGTATTCTTATAGACATTAGTGCCTTTACGACACTTAAGGAGTCCGTAAATATTATTGCATTCTGTGGTTTTAACTTCTTAATGTGTTTAACCGCAGACAGCACCGCATAGGCTTCTGCAGTAAAGATGCTTGTATAAGGGTTCAATACGTCCGATTCAGAGAAAGAGGGACCAATTGCCGCGTAAGATACGCCAGCGTGCGACTTTGATGCGTCAGTGTAGAATTCAGCACACGAATACTTAGATTGGAGTTCACGGAAATGCATTCCAATTTCGAGGTCTGCTGCGTACTTTGTAACTTTTACAAAAGATATATCGCATTCTATCACCTGCCACTCCCAAGGAGGTGGCAGTTTAGCTGGAGGCATTATGCGATGTTCGAGGAGTGGGACATCCATTTCAACGCTAAGCTCCCTCACACGCAGTGAAAAAGGCCGTCTCACAGAGGGTCGATTATGAAAAAGTGTAGTACACGTCAAATCGTTAACGGTCTTAGAACACAGATGTTCACGATTAGAGTGTACTTTGAGGAAATATGTGAAACTGGTGTATGATCGCTGCAGATGGAGTGACCATTCATTCGATTCTACATATAAGCTTTCAATAGGGCTTGTTCTGAAAGCGCCTGTGGCCAGTCGGATACCTAGATGGTGAACAGGATCTAGCATCTTTATTGCGCTTGGGGCGGCAGAGTGATATACTACAGCCCCATAATCTAGTCGAGAACGAATCAGACTCTTATAAAGGTTCAATAGACACTTCCTGTCGCTGACCCATGTTGTGTGAGATATAATCTTCATTAGGTTCATTGTTTTTAGGCATTTTGCTTTGAGATATTTGATGTATGGGATGAAAGTTAGCTTAGAGTCAAGTATAATGCCTAAAAACTTGTGGTCTTTGTTCACAGGTATTTGCTGTCCACACAGTCCTACACAAGGATCTGGAATCAGGCCTCTCTTTCTTGTGAAAAGAACACAGGAACTTTTGTGGGGGTTAACTTTGAAACCGTTTTCGTCTGCCCACTTAGACACTTTGTTCAACCCCTGCTGTACCTGTCTCTCGCACACGGTCAGGTTACAGGACTTGAAGCCGATTTGTATATCGTCCACGTAGACAGAATAAAAAATAGCCGGTGGTAATGAGGCACGAAGTGTGTTCATCTTCACGATAAACAGTGTGCAGCTGAGCACGCCTCCCTGGGGTACACCTGTTTCCTGTATAAATGGACGCGACAGTGCATTACCTATTTTAACCCGGAATGTGCGGTTGTGTAGGTAGCTTTCAATAATGGTTAACATATTACTGCGGATGCCCACTGCCGACAGATCGCGTAGGATTCCGTAACGCCAGGTCGTATCGTACGCCTTTTCCATATCGAGGAACACGGATAAGAAGTATTGTTTATGTATGAGAGCATCACGAATGTTTGCTTCGATGCGCACGAGATGGTCGGTTGTAGACCGTCCTTCTCTGAAGCCGCACTGATATGGATCAAGAATTTTGTTTGACTCAAGGAAGTGTAAAAGGCGACGGTTTATCATTTTTTCAAAGAGTTTGCAGATACAACTTGTGAGGGCTATTGGGCGGTAACTTGTTACTAATGTGGGGTCTTTACCTTGTTTTAAAGTCGGAACGCCAAGGGATTCTTTCCATGCAATAGGTAGGTATCCGGCAGCCCATGTAGCATTGAAAAGTGCGAGTAGCGTTATTTGAGTATCACTGTGAATGTGTTTAATCATGTCGTACATGATCCTGTCGGGTCCAGGTGCAGAGCTCCGACAGGCAGTCAAGGAGGCTCTCAATTCGGCGATGTTAAATGGCATGTTGTAGGGTTCATTCTGTCTGCATTTACGGTCAATAGCCTTGCGTTCTGCGATTTGTTTGTGCTTAAGGAATGCGTGAGAATAATTATTCGAACTGGACACGCGCTCGAAGTGTTCGCCAAGAGCGTCAGCTTGGCCTTCCAAGCTGTTCGCTTCGTCGTTCACTAGCGGCAACGGATGGATTTCTTTTCCCTTTAGCCTCATTAGCCTGTCCCATACTTTTTCCTCTTGAGTATACGAATTGATACCTGAGAGAAACCTCTCCCAACTTGCCCTCTTAGCCTGTCTTCGCGTCCTTCTTCCCTGGGACTTAACATGTTTAAATTCTGTTAGGTTTTCAGCCGTAGGACATTCACGTAGTTTGCCCCAAGCTTTATTTTGTTTCCTTCGTGCCTGTCTACAATCGTTATTCCACCAGGGGACCCGTCTTTTGAATGAAGTGCCACTTGTTTGAGGAATGAACTTCTCAGCGGCGTCAATGATAAAAGCAGTAAAATATGATACGGCATGATCTATAGTAAAATTATTTATAAAATCTTGTGATAAGTACGTGGATTCCCTAAAGCATTCCCAGTTAGCTGAGGCCAGTTTCCAGCGAGGGACATGGGGAAGAGAGTCATGTTCGGTTACTAAGTTTAGGGTTACTGGGAAATGATCACTTCCGAATGGGTTTTTAATTACATGCCAATCTAAATCAGGGAAACGTGAGGCAGAGCCAATTGACAGGTCTATTGATGAATATGAACTATGATGGATATTGTAATATGTTGGTTCCTTATTGAACAGGCACGCACCGGAGTTAACAAGGAAGTTTTCGATGAGCCGACCTCTCGCGTCGCATCGCGAGTCTCCCCAAAGAGTATGATGAGCATTAAAATCACCAGTGATAATGTATGGTTCTGGGAGCTGGTCGATGAGGCTGTAAAATTCCGTTTTACTCAGGTGATGGTTGGGTGGTATGTAAATGGAGCAAATGGTTATAAGCTTGTTGAATAAAATTGCTCGCACGGATACAGCCTCGAGAGGCGTGTGTAGGGCAAACTGTTGGCAGGCAATAGACTTATTTACAACTATGGCTACACCTCCGGACGAGGCAGAAACGTTGTCACGATCTTTACGAAAAATGGCACATTGCTTCAGAAAGTTGGACTGGTTAGGCTTTAAGTGTGTTTCTTGGACACACAGCACCTTCGGATTAAATTTATGTATGAGTTCTGTGATGTCGTCGAGGTTACGAAGTAATCCTCTGACGTTCCACTGTAGTATCTGTGTGTTCATGTTGCAGACAATGTTTGTGCTGTGTGTCTCGTGTGAAAACACTAACTTAACTTACAGAGCCCTTGTCGGGCCCTGTGATGCGGGCTTTTCTTTTTTGGAGCGGTCGAGGGATTCTCGCCGCTCCTTTGGCGCTGGCTGCGCCGTCTGGCTGGAAGATGTGTCCATCGGCTCTTGCGGAGCGCTGGACACCCGCTCTTGAGAACGGTTTGTTCGCGGTGAAGGCCTCGTCTCGAGGGACGAGACCTTGGAGGCCACCAGCCCGGAGGTCGATGGCCCCTTCTGGGATGGCGGAGCAGTGCTAGCTGCAGCCGCCGAAGGGGCAGATGGCTTCACCGCCGGCTCACTACGTGTGGGCCGGACGGCAGCCGGAAGCCGCTGCGACGCTGCCCCCTGACGCGTCACATCGGCAAAGCTGGTTTTTGGGAGGTAGGACACCTGCCTTCGTGCCTCTTTAAACGAAATGTTTTGTTTGACTTTAATCGTGACAATTTCTTTTTCTTTTTTCCAGGATGGGCAGGACCGCGAGTATGCGGCATGCTCGCCATCACAGTTTACACAATGTGGAGTATTGTTGCACGACTCAGATGTGTGTTCAGAAGCACTGCATTTGGCACAAGTAGTTCGACCTCGACAGCTCTGTGAGCTATGGCCAAACCTCTGGCATTTGAAACATCGCAGGGGATTAGGGATATACGGCCTGACTCTGAGCTTTATGTAGCCTGCCTCGATAGTCTCGGGCAGTACACTTGAGCCGAAGGTTAGAATGAGATGCTTGGTCAGAATTTCTTTTCCGTCACGCCTCATCTTGATTCTTCTGACATTGATCACATTTTGGTCACTCCATCCCTTAATAGTTCTGCCTCACTTAGCTCCATCAAATCATCATCCGAAACAACACCACGACTGGTGTTCATAGTGCGGTGTGGGGTCACAGTGACAAGAAAGTCTCCAATTGATACGAGGTTCTGCAGTTTCTCATGTTGTTTGATATCTCGGAGTTCAAGAAGAAGGTCGCCGCTAGCCAATTTAGTAGCTTTGTAGCCGGCCCCTATTGTCTCTGTCAGGCATTTTGAAACAAGAAAAGGTGAGATCGTTCTCACCGCCTTTTCGGGTTTTTCACAATGGATTACGTGGAATCGAGGGAAATTTTCAGTTGGCCGGCCAAAAAATTTGAATACATCTTCGGTGCGCCCCCGCTTAAGGGGGCGATCACGTAATGCAGGGAAAGAAAAAGCCATCAAAAATAATAATTTTTCGGCAGGAACGCCAGCCACCCACCATGGAGCCCAACAAGGGGACGATGTAGGACCTGTAAACACAAGTCCCACAAACGCCAGCTGTACGTACCCGCTATAACCAAATACGTATAACCAAGGGTTGTTATAACACACAAGGTTAACCCTCGCCGCCAGGAATGCTGGAAGTAAATGGAAGAGAAAAGAAGACAGGATAGATTGAAAGTGAGAGAGAAAGACCAAGATTGAAGAGAAGGACAGGAAAAGGCGACTACCGATTTCCCCCGGGTGGGTCAGCCCGGGGGTGCCGTCTATGTGAAGCAGAGGCCGAAGAGGTGTGTTGCCTCCGCCGGGGGGCCTTAAAGGTCCGAACACCCGGCATCGGCTCAACCTCCAGGATCCCCCTTTCCCCAGACACGGCTAAGCCACGCACGGCTACACGTGGGAGGGTCCAACCCCCGTGTGCTCGGGTCCGTGGTGTCGCAACCCACCAAACGCCTGCTTGCGCAGACGCCCCTGCGGGGTTTCAGCTAATTAAACCTGCTGCAGATCGAAGGCGGTGTAAGCTCGGGTGAAGTACAGATCGCACGTTTTACCTACTTCTGTGTAGCACGCGCGTATATATCGAGGAGAATTTTACACCCTGTCAAAACTCAGTTCATGATATCTAAAATAAAGCAGAGGATGTTGCCGTTTGTACCCCAAGTAACCCTCGACAGCCACATTATTCCTACAGCGGACTGTGGGTTATTCCTTGGCATAAAATTAAATCCTAATTTAAAGTTTACTAGTCATATTGCTTTTGGTAAACAATAACAGCTTTCGGCATAAGAGCACTGATTAAAGGACGAGCATTCTTTTTCAGAACTCGCATTGTTATCCTTATACTTTGCCTTCAATCATAAACATAATGCATATGGTATTGCTTCCCGGGGAAGCACATAGCTGTCACCTCGTCTATTCAACACATATCGAAGCAGGCCATTCGCATAATTACCAGTAGTTCCTTTAAGTGCGAAGCACTTTAGGGGCCCGGGCTGTTGGCGTCTAATGTGATGTCATGTCGTGGTCACGCGCAAGAACAATATGTGCCGGAAACTCGCGTCTCGTTCACTTGGTATATACCAAAATTGGCATGGAAGGGTACGAATGTATGACTAATATGACATCAATAGGATCACAGGCTTGTCAGTTACGTCCCGATTAACGATAATAAAATCACGTGTGGCGCATACCCGCATTGTATATGCTGGTATGAGCCAGGGATGTGGGGGAATTAGCACAAACAAACTCGTGAAAATCACTTCCGAAACCTCAGCTGGTACCAGCGCAGCGGAAGAGAGGGCGCCACCACCCCACAAGTGCTTGATTCCTCCTCGCTTCTGCAAGAATAGCACAATAACATAAGGAAAACACCGGCGCATCACTGCTTCGCACTTCCCAAAGTTTCACGTTAGTGGAGCTGCATTAGCGCTGGATTTGAACTACACAAGCGCAGAATTTGAATTCAATGCTTAATGTAGCTCCAATCCTGCTCAAATCCTTCTCTTGCGTATAGTCAAAACTAACGGTGAGTTAACATAAGAGAAACACCGGCGCATAACTGATTGGCACTTCCCCAGGTTTCACGTTAGTGGAGCTGCATTAGCGCTGTATCATATATACGTTTTCACGAGGGCGCTTCCGACGGTCTGGCGTGGAGAGTATGTCTCAGTGTTGCCTGTTCGGTCCGGACTGTGAGCTTGCCTTGCGCTTGCATTGCGGAGTGGTAGCTTTCCTTCGATGTTTCCGTTTATTTTTGGTCACGAATGACTTACGCTCGTAAATAATGGCATATATACTCATCAAAGGCTACAGGCCAGCACTCTGCAGTTTATGGGTGCACAAACAACCAGAGGAAAATAACGATTTTGGGGACTAAGTGTGTCCATAACACAGCACTCCGCGAGACGACTGCCGATGGGGTATGTTCACGCTTCACCGGTTTCCTGCATCACCTGAGGACTTTTCAGTCTAATGTGAACCAATGCGCACATCGGTAAAATAACGCATTTTGGTAAACCTTTTTCGGCACATTTCCCATAGGTTGCGAGAATTGTAAGCTCTTCGATGCAATATTTTCTCGTATGTAGTGGAAGAGGCTACATTTGTTACTCTTTCAAACACGGCTTCATACCAGTGCCTAATACGGGGGTCACACGGCGCACTTTTGATCGTGATCGAGCCCGATCTGGGTCGAATTTCTTGGTAGCGATTGGCTTCTTTGCTCAATCTGCGGAAGGGAGCCAATCGAGGTCGAACATTCCGATCCAGATCGGTCTCGATCGCTATCAAAAGTGGCCGTGTGACACCGATATAAGCCAAATTGAAGCACTCTGCGAGAGAACTAGTCGGTAAATACACTTCGCAACGATCTGGAAAAATCGTGTCCTATGGAAGATGTATGCAGACCCTGTGTCCACCACAACATTGTTTCTGCGTTCACACGCACCCTGCGCGGCCCTGCCCATAAAGGTAATTAACTTCAACAGTGTGGTGCTGCATGGAGCTCACCCATCTTTGAGCGTTGTCTATGTGCTTGGGCAGCAAGTGAATGCAAAAACTAACGTGTCAACCTCATCAGCGCGGCCCAGCGCCAGTGCTAGAGTTCGGGAACCGTAATGCGCTAACTGTGCGTGGTGTAGAAACGCGCTAAATGAGCCAGCGCAAGTGAGAACGTAAACAAACGGTATTCGCATGGGCACGCGGACAATAGCATCATGCTTGCAAGAATAACAGTAACGAAAAAAAAATTATACGCACAGTTGATCAAGTCACCGCTTCGCTGACCACTAAGCGATTTTCACTCACAGCCAGTAGTGGTTTACAGTCATATGCGTATGTATTTATTCGACAATTATTAAGACTCGATATTATTATGAACATAGCACAGTGAGACGGTGTAAAGGAAACAAGAGAAAGAGCAGAGACGGCCCTAAGGATGCAATATTATTGGCTTATTTCGCTTCAGAGATAGCGCACACGAACAATTCTTGCCCTACGCCATACCGTCAATACAAACTTCGCGCACGATCTACGTTAAGGTTCACCGTGAGCGAATCTTGTTTCAAACTCAGACATTCGAAAGAAAAGGCATTCCAGGTAAACAAACGAAAAAGATAGGAAAACAAATACATCTTTATAACAAGTCCTGTTATAATCCCTATTGGGATTGACAGTATGTATAAATAAATGAATACTAAATACTAATAAAGAAGGGAGACGTTAAAGAACTGAAGAATTATAGACCCATTAGCTTGCTTTTAGTGTTGTATAAAATATTCACCAAGATAATTTCCAATAGAATCAGGGCAACACTTGACTTCAGCCAACCAAGAGAACAGGCTGGCTTCAGGAAGGGATATTCTACGATGGATCATATCCATGTCATAAATCAGGTAATCGAGAAATCTGCGGAGTACAATCAACCTCTCTACATGGATTTCATAGATTATGAAAAGATATTTGATTCAGTAGAGATACCAGCAGTCATAGAGGCATTGCGTAATCAAGGAGTACAGGAGGCATACGTGAATATCTTAGCAAACATCTACAAGGATTCCACAGCTACCTTGGTTCTCCACAAGAAAAGTAGAAAGTTTCCTATCATGAAAGGGGTCAGGCAAGGAGACACAATCTCTCCAATGCTATTCACTGCATGCTTAGAAGAAGTATTCAAGCTCTTAGACTGGGAAGGCTTAGGAGTGTGGATCAACGGCGAATATCTCAGCAACCTTCGGTTTGCAGATGACATTGTCTTATTCAGCAACAATGGAGACGAATTACAACAAATGATTGAGGACCTTAATTGAGAAAGTGTAAGAATTGGGTTGAAGATGAATATGCAAAAGACAAAGATAATGTTCAATAGCCTGGCAAGGGAACAAGAATTCAGGATCGCCAGTCAGCCTCTAGAGTCTGTAAAGGAGTATGTATATCTAGGTCAATTACTCACAGGGGAGCCTGATCACGAGAAAGAAATTCACAGAAGAATAAAATTGGGTTGGAGTGCATACGGCAGGCATTACCAAATCCTGACTGGGAGCTTACCACTGTCGTTGAAGGGAAAAGTGTACAATCATTGCATTATACCGGTGCTAACATATGGGGCAGAAACTTGGAGGTTAACAAAGAAGCTCGAGAACAAGTTAAGGACCGCACAAAGAGCGATGGAACGAAAAATCTTAGGACTAACGTTAAGAGACAGGAAGAGAGCGGTGTGGATCAGAGAACAAACGGGGATAGCCGATATTCTAGTTGACATTAAGCGGAAGAAATGGAGCAGGGCAGGCCATGTAATGCGTAGGATGGATAACCGGTCGACCATTAGGGTTACAGAATGGATACCAAGAGAAGGGAAGCGCAGTCGAGGTCGGCAGAAAACCAGATGGGATGATGAAGTTAGGAAATTTGCAGGCCCAAGTTGGAATACGCTAGCGCAAGACAGGGGTAATTGGAGATCGCAGGGAGAGGCCTTCGTCCTGCAGTGGACATAAAATATGGGCTGATGATGATGATGATGAAATACTAAAAATAAAAATCTAGCACCTGGGCTGTATCAGTTGCGCTGGCATCTGTGATCCTTGTCGCGCGTCGGTTCGTTGCAGGTACTGCGCTGCTCGATCGCCACGCTTATGCTTTGACGTTTGGTTATAAGCACCCCGCACCGCACCAGATCCAATAAATTTTGCATGATTCAGCTGTTCAGTGGCGTCGGAAGCGTATCGAGTAAACACCGCACATCTACCAACCACTGACACGCGTCGTCGGGCCGCCGGTGCCTGGTTCTAAGCATTGCCCGACAGCTACGTACGCGCCTGCTTTCGCTAAATGAGGCAACCCTCAACCGCGAAACGTAATGGTGATCAGATTCAATCGATGATACTGTCACATGTGCCCAGCAATAACAATGAAATATACCCCTGATTAGCACGACAGGTCTTTACGAAGCAGACGCTGCTGCCGTCGCTACCGACGACGAAAGTTTCACGCGAGCACGTGAAACATGTTATAAAAAGTCAAGCGGAACAAGACAAGCGAAGCGGAAGAAAACAATCCAAATAAAGTGGAGGGGAAAACCGCGCCGCGGTAGCTCAATGCCAAGAGCATCACACGCGTAATGCGAAGACGTGGGATCGTTCCCCACTTGCGGCCAGTTTTTTTATTCATTGTTATGTCCATTAATTTATCGTATAACTATTTCAATTAGTAAGTAGAAGTAATTGCCCCTATGCTGTCCTTGGTGCCTTTGTTGGCTTCTTATATCGTGATATATATATATATATATGTATATATATAATTTATTTTATTTATTTATGCTGTATACACTATAAAAATGGTGTAGCCGAGGTACTCTCTACTTCAATCTCTCCAAAGGATTCCTTGCATACCGAATAGAATGCAGAGGGAGCAAAATATGAGCAATGACACATGCGAAAGCACAAGTTCTAGCGAGCACTGTGAAATTACCGCTACGATTAAACAATGTAAATATATAATCATTAACACGCTCCAAAGTTCTCTCTTAATGGTCAGCGACGCGATGTACAGTCGCGGCCACTGTTAGAGGGAACACGGAGCGGGTGACCACGCTCCGCGGAGCGCCACGACGGGCGCCGTGCGAACTATTGCGGCGCAAGCGCAATCAGCGCCACAGGCGGAGTTAGCTGCGCGTCGTCTGCTACGGTGCCTCCCACTTCGCCTCGAGCGGCGAAGCCTAGATTGCGCGCGTGCTTTGGAATACACAAACCCTGTAGCAATGGCGCGTCAATAGATACTATTCTAAATCAGTTATGAAAGCGCGCAGGCATGCTGTACGCCTAAAATATTAACTGCGCCTTTTACTTCTAAAAGTTCCCTTTGATCACAGAGGGTGGGTTTCAGAATTGGCATGCTAAGGAAGTAAAAAAATCACACGACAAACAAGAGATATTGATAAATCTGTGCTTCAGATTTATTATATATACGATGAAGCCAAGACCACGGCTGCAAATGAAGCTTAGATGATGGTCTCCTTCCTTTCGGAGACAATCGAGGCAGCAGGGTGCAATGTCCGAACCAATGACGAAGGCGAGTTTTAGTACCTGGTTGCATCTCCCCCGGAGGCAATCGCGGCAGCCATCCTACGTGGCAGGGAACTGTATAACGAATCCACAAGGGCGGCATCCAGCTTAAGGCGTTCCCATTCAGCGTGGACTGCTCTCCAAAGGCTGTTTCTTGACATTCCATGGAGGGGCATGGATGCGAGTGCCGCTTTCATTTGGCCCCAAATATTTTCAATAATATTGAAGTCTGGTGACTGCGGCGGCCACTCTAAAACGGCGATGTTGAGCTGGCGTAGTAGGGCTTCAACTTTCTTCGAAGTGTGCACAGGCGAACGGTCGTGTTGGAATACAGGACCAGGCCCGGAGAAGTGCACCTTTGCAAGTTCGCGATGGGCCACTGTGGTCAAAATTTCGCAGTACTTGTTCGCTGTGAACTTGCCGTCGATTCTCACAAGAGGTCCAAGACCGTCTTTTGTGATCATGCCCCAGACACTTACAGTTGACCTTCCGCTTTTCGAGACTCTTTGTAAGACGTTTGGCTGGTACCTGCATCAAGGAAAAAAAAAAGAACATTTGGGTGTCTAGACTACCGATTGTGAACGCATAAAATAAGGAAACGTACAGATAGCTGAAGCCGTTACGAACTTGTTCAAGCTATGTTTAAACGTGCAGTGTTTGAAATGCCTTTGCGATTAACCGCAGTCTCATAATTCGTCATTGCGTTCTTCTAAACGATTTCGGTGCACGTTAATGATTCCTAGGTGGTCAAAGTTAATCCGGAGCCCCTTTCCGGAGGTTTGCTAAGCAGAGAGACCTGGCTTCACGGCTGCCGCCGCAACGATCCAAGCATCCTCTTGTTCAGTCGTAACTCGAGACCTCGGCTTCCGCGGAGCATCCTTGATCCGGCGTCAAGATTTAAATGCTCTTACGATCCTGTGGACTGTCTTGAGCGTTCTTCCCGTCGCTTCGGCGATTTTTCGCTGCGACCTACCCTTGAAATAAAGCTCGACGATTTCCCAGCGCTTATTCTCAGGAACTCTGGCCATGCCGGAAGGTATTGCTTTGACGAAATGCCACACTAAGAACACATGCAGCCCTTTTAAACTCATAACGAGCAGAGTTTTATCAAAAGTGGGCGTAACTTTCGTCGCCTAAATGCGCTGTTTGACATGTGAAGCATCCAAGGCACACGCTGTTAATCTTATGCCACGTGCAATATATTTCCTTTTGTAACCAAGTGAACTTTCAGCGACCAACTTCATTTTGCGACGAAAACGAACGTCTGAAATTCGAAGCCGAATACTGGGTGTAGCATGAACGGCGCGCCCAGATAACCCAGTTCAAATACTTTCTATCGAGCTCCATAGCTACAGTATTTTGAACCAGAGCGCGTGCGGCGAAGTGGGAGGCACCGTAGCAGACGACGCGCAGCCAACTCCGCCTCTGGCGCTGATTGCGCTTGCGCCGCAATACTTCGCGCGGCGCCCGCTTGGTGGCCCGAAGAGAGCGGCCACGCGTGCCGCGTTCCCTCTAACAGTGGCCGCGACTGTACATACACCGCGTACCGCAACGTAACGTTGAATGCTTCCTTTAACGACATGCGCACTTATGATTTGTCTAACAAAAGCAGGGATGTGTGACTCGTCGCCGTAATTCGGTGGCTATGGTGCACCGCTGCTGACTAAGAGCGTGCCGTTTCGACTCTCTGGCACGGCGGGCATTTCAATGGCGGCGAAATGCGAAAGAAAAATCTTTATTTCCTAGAGGACAGACATGCGGCATATAAGTGGGGAGCCGTGCCCCTATCAGATTTTGTTTGAGTGTGAGGAAAGCCTTCAAGGCAAGGGGATTAGCCAAGAGTCGTGTGGATTTGAGAAATGTATTCAAATTACGAATCTTCTCTTTGCCGTACCAGGTTTGCTAGCGAAAAAATTGCCGCGTATCTGCGTGCTTCGCTGCAAATGTCGTCGAAAGACGATAGTCTTCTGCCGGCCGTACTACATGAGTGCTGGTCTGATCCGCGGCCACCCGTGATGCTGTTCTCGTACCATTTCCGTCCTGGCATGATAAATGCAATGGAGGTTTGCAATGGAGTCGGGGAACGTCGTTCGTCGGCGCGCATAGCATGGCATTTTCAGCGCAGCTTAAGAAACTAGGGTCTTTAGAGTTGCGTATCTATGTATTTTCTATTAAAGGAACACACCTCCTAGTACCTAGTGATGTTGCGCCTCAGATATGCGTAATATTTACTTTGTGATCGATAACGTTCACGAGTATGAACAGCCGTACCAGTTTAAGTAGTGTGGGCGGTAAGCAAGTGGTCCAACTTTGGCCGGGTGGCTGAATCGGGTGACAGACAGACAAACAGACAGACCAAATTTTCAGCGTTTAAGTTCCCCAAGAAAGACTATCGTCTTTAATAATGCGCGGCGAAGACCACACAACTGAAGTGCGGCCGGCCTGCTCTCGCAAGGCTCACAGTCTAAAATGGCGGCGTAACATGTTCCGACGCTAGACGTCGCGCGTGTCGGGCAATGGCGCTACTCAAACGTCGGTTTGTGAAAAGGTCTATAGGAGCAGTCGGGCCCCGGCCGACGCCTTACCGTTTTAACAGTGAAGGTGTTCAAGCCAGCCGTAATTTGTGGTTTGTATCAAGAAACTATCGTCAGCAATGAAGAAAGAAATAAAAGAAAATAAGCTTTTTTTGCCGAGGTGGGATTAGAGCCCGAGTACCCACGGTCCCAAGGCGAGCGTCGTAACCACTAGGCTATTCAGCCAGGCTTGCAAAACACACATTTATGCGAACCATGCGATTGCGTTCGAGCGTCGTCGTCTTCGTCCATAGCTGGCGCGTTCGCACGCGCTCGTGCCATGGAATGCTGTGCGAGGTGAAGAGGTTTTGCGCTCTATGCTCGGGAGAGAGATAAAGAAAATGAGAGCGACAGAGACGCATTCACGGAGCGGGTCTGCTGGAACGCGTTGTCGGCATTGCAACTCCGTGGAACGTGGTGTCGGTGTTGCAAGATGCGCTATGCAACGCGGAGTGACGGCCGTAAGTCCGAGAGAGAGAGAGAGAGAGGCATTCACTGAGGGGGTCTGCTGGAACGCGTTGTCGGCATTGCAACGCGGTGGAACGCGGTGCCGACATTTCGGCCAGCTTCGCTGTGTCTTGAGCTTTGCGCGGCCTAGTGCAAGCTGTTGCCTTTTAGGGGCGAAGCTCCTTAAGGCGGCACCCGTTCGTCCCTCGTCGTAGTACTAGTGTGTAACCAGTCTGAGAAAAATGAGAAAAAAAATTCCGAAGTTGTGTCCGTAGCGCGGAATCGAACCAGGGACCCCTCGCTTCCGAGCGCGCGGCGTTAGCCCACTAAGCCACGAAGCACACATAGACACAAGCACCACGATGGCAATAAATACCCAACATTAACGAAAGGCCGCGTTTCTAGCGCGTTTCTAACGCGTTTGTGCTAGCGCGTTACGGCCCGTGTAAGAAGCTGGTGTAAGACGCTGTGGCCTCTCCGCCTTACCTTCAACGCGTTTCGAACGCGCTGCCCAAGGCGGTGGCAAGTCAAGTTCAAGTCGAGGAGCGTTTATGAATACGGGGGTATACTCTCTCAGCAGTCATGTGATGGCGTCGGCAAACGCGGTGCACGTTCCGGCATGTGTAAACGGCTGCGTAAGACGCTGTGGCCTCTCCCCCTTACTAGAGAGTACTGCACGTTTCTAACGCGTTTGTGCTAGCGTCCCCTTAAGCGGGAGATCCGATGATTCCCTCCGGAGCTTCGCCCACTCATCATCATTCACCCCGTGGATATGCTGTGGTTTTTTTAGGGGCGAAGCTCCTAAGGGTGTGGGTCTGTCCCTCCTCTGTAGTATGTAGTAGTAGTAGTAGTAGTAGTAGTCGTCGTAGTAGGTAGCCACGTCTACTTTTACGAAAAAAAATTCCGAAAGTTGTCTCCGTAGCGCGGAATCGAACCAGGGACCCCTCACTTCCGAACGCGCGGCGCTAACCACCGCGCCACGAAGCGCACATGGATACACGCACCACGATGACAATAAATACCCAACATTGACGAAAGACTGCGCGTTTCTAACGCGTTTGTGCTAGCGCGTTACGGCCCGTGTAAGAAGCTGGTGTAAGACGCGGTGGCCTCTCCGCCTTACCCCCGTATTCATAAACGCTCCTCGACTTGAACTTGACTTGCCACCGCCTTGGGCAGCGCGTTCGAAACGCGTTGAAGGCGGTGGCAAGTCAAGTTCAAGTCGAGGAGCGTTTATGAATACGGGGGTTATACTCTCTCAGCAGTCATGTGATGGCGTCGGCAAACGCGGTGCACGTTCCGGCATGTGTAAACGGCTGCGTAAGACGCTGTGGCCTCTCCCCCTTACTAGAGAGTACTGCACGTTTCTAACGCGTTTGTGCTAGCGTCCCCTTAAGGCGGTGGTCCCACTGCGGCGGCACGAGCCCCCCGTTTTCAGTACTTTTGGAGTAACCGTGGCGGCTCTTTTACTTAGGATATAAAGTTGTGGTATATACCATAAAAATCTTAATTCCTGCAGATTCCAACTATATATAATGTAAGAAAATTGATTAATGTGATTTAGAAATAAATGCTCAAGAACAAGCATGAGATACATGGTTTTTGCGAACTGTGTCTCAGTTGTGACCATATTTAGAAGAAACTACCGCACTTACTGCATTGCGGCTTGCTCTGTAGCTTTAGGACATATTTATCTAGTTCCTAGACGTAGCAAATTAATTTTTAATTTTACTTTTTGGATAATTTGCTTTTGAAAATTGCCAAATATTGCAATCTTCTGTTGTAAACACCCCGGCAACTACATGCTCAAGGAAGCTAAATTTTGGATAAAGTAGAGTTCAAGGAATTTCCATTTAGGACACAAAATTTCATTCATGTAACTTTATGTTGCTAGGCGTCCACAACACCTTTGATGAGATAGTTGAGGCACAACAGGTGGCACAAGTTGCAAGACTGGCTTCCACGGAAGCCGGCAGACAGCTACTAGCGTATATCGGTGTCATGATATGGACGGAAGCGCGCGAAAAGCAAAAAGACATTGCCGTGTTCGCCGTGCGGGGGCGATGACGAAGTGGTGTGATCGTGTGGCGCGTGGTGCGTGCGAGTGTTCGGAGCTGCTCGGCGTTGAAGGCCAGCCGGTTCTCGCTGGACGCCCGGTCCAGAGAACCCAGATCGCCCACTACGCCGTCCTTGGACGCAAAGGACCTGCGTTCCTGCTGGGCAACCGGTCCAGGGAGCCAGGCGAACGAGGTAACTCGTTCTCGGATGCCGGTGACCTGCGTTCCTGCTGGGCAACCGGTCCAGGGAGCCAGGTGAGCGGGGCAACCGCAGTCCAGAGAGCCAGGCGAGCGGGGCAACCGTTCGAGAGAGCCAGGCGAGCGAGGCAACCGGTCCAGGGAGCCTCAAGAGCCTGTGTTCCTGCTGGACAACCGGTCCAGGGAGCCAGGCGAGGTGGTCGCTTTCCCGCGCCACTGTCACGACCAGCCTGCCGTGCGGAGGCGAGAGCAGTAGCGAGAGCCGTTGCACGGCTACCACGGCTGTGTCTGCTACCGTCGCTGCTGCCACTGCAGATTCCATGATGCCGTGGGTAGGCCCATGGTGACGTCGTCCAGCCGTCAGCCGACCCTTCGGGACCGACATCGGCCTCTACGCGTCAACGGGTTCCACGCAAAAGGAACGCACGGCGAGAGACCTTATAATATGTAACAGGACACTCTAGTAGCAGCTTCGGGACTGCATGCATTAACAAACTTAAGTACGTGTCCATCGTGATGTCTGTACGTCTTTGTGCTGCTAATATATATTCTGTGTTTGTGTGCACTCGAGTGGTCGATTGCGTTCCTTGGTGAGTGGTCCTGGGCCCAAACCTCACTACAGTCTCATCACCAATCAAACGTCACTACATAATCACCATTTTCATCACAATCGGTAAAGGTTCCAGTATCACCAGACAGAGGGAGTGCGCGCTCCCCGTTAAAGTCAGGGAAATGTATTCGGTATCCCAGATACCTAAAAGCATGCACCCTGAACACAATTACGGCAGACGTAAAGCGAGAGCCAGGGCCCTTCTTAACCTAGCGGCTAAGATTGAGGACAACGCCGCCTTCGTTGACGCTGCGCAATACGCAGCTTCGAATCACTTTGTTTCGGTGGCTACCTCGCTGCGGGGGGAGCTGCTGACGTCGCTTACGCTTAAATATACGAACGCCGACAAAGCCGAACAGGTGGCCGTAGCCATCGCCATGGCCACCACGAATCGTTCTACTATCTTCACAGATTCGCGAGCTGCCACCAGAGCATTCATGAAAGGCTCGGTATGCAAGGAAGCCGCTCGCGTTCTCTCTGCTGCATCTTGGACAGGCAAAAAGCACTTAATCTGGTTCCCCGGTCACATGGGCAGCGATGCTCATGAAGCCGTTCCCAACGCCAACGAACTTGCACACTTCCAGGCGCGAGGTCTCACTCGCCGCGCCGGAAGTGGGCAATCGGAGGCCGGGGGAGGGCAGTGGCAAAGGGACACTCTTCTAACTTTTAATGAGGTCTGCAAGCACTATCAAGTGGGACGTCGGAAGTTTCCGCTTCCCAACCCACACCTAAACAGATCACAGGCAATCACCCTGCGAATACTGCAGACGGGGACTTATCCGTCTCCATTTATTTATTCAAACTTTATAGAAGGCATCGATCCGGGCTGTCCGCGCTGCGGACATCCCAGCTGCACTCTTAAACACATGCTCTGGCAGTGCCTAGATTTGCGTGGGGGCTCAGGGTCTCCCTCTTCGGAGGAAGACTGGCTCCGGCTCGTCACCAGCTCCGCCAAGGAAGAGCAGCTCAGGGCTGTCCAGAGAGCCCGCGAGATCGCCGAGAGACTCAACCTCCCGGCTCCATCGTGGGTGCAGCCCGCAGACGATGTCCCCTAAGGGGGACACTCATCGTCTTCTCAGGACCAAAATAAAAGTTCTTTGTCTGTCTGTCTGTCTGTCTGTCTCCGTTTCCTAGTTGACATCGGCGGCTTCACGCGCCCGGCGACGCTGAGCCCCTTACCCTTATGTTCTAGTACACTGTACCACGGGTCTACTCTCGTGATGCTGAGTGGTTTTCTGGTGCTGTTCTTGCTTGGCAAGCGGAGACAGCAACAAGCGCGCGAACCTCGGCACCGAAGTGCGTGGGGGCGAAACATGTGCAAGAGTCACAAGTTCGGCCTTCGGCGTTGTCCATTGTATCGAGTGTTATCTGAACCGAGCACGCGCTATGCGTAGACGGTGTTCCGCGCATGCTGTCACCCTTGCCACCGACATGTATATAAGCGCACTCGAATAAAGGCAGTTGTTCGTTCTCCAGCAACCCGAGGCTGTCGTCTTGCTTTATCGCATCACGCGATACATGGTGTCAGAAGTGCCTGGAGAGCAACAGCGATGGAATTTCTAAAGCCACCGGACCCGCTACGTTTCACAGGGGACATCAGTACGAACTGGAAGTTGTTCATAAAGAAAATCAACCTGTTCCTGGCGTAGGCCGAAACCACCGACAAGAAGCCTCGTCCGGAGTGTGCGAAAGGTGTCCTTCTTCTGAGTATCGCTGGCGAAGAAGCCATCGAGGTATACAATACCTTCACCTTTGCGGAAGGCGAAAGCAACCTTGACTACGCTACGGTGCTCAAGATGTTCGAGGAATACTGGACACCCAACAAAACGAAGTCTACGAGCGGTACATCTTCCGGAAAAGGGTCCAAGTGCCCGGTGAGCCTTTCGAACATTTCCTGAGGGATTTGAAGACTCAAGCCCGAGCATGCAACTTTCGTGCATTGATTGATTCAATGGTTCGAGACGAAATTGTCTTCGGAACTAGGGATACTAAATTAAGAGAGAAGCTGCTATCAGACAACAAGCTTACCTTGGAAAATGCCGAGAAAGCTTGCAAAGCGGCAGAAATATCCGCTTCGCACCAAGAAGCTTGGGATCAAGATATAAAGCAGGTTGACCCGTTGCGCAATCAAAGCCCTGTGGCACGTACTGAAAGCCGCAGAGACTACAAGTGTCGGAAATGCGGGCGAACCCACGAGCCGCGTAATTGCCCTGCGTTCGGAAAGGCATGCAGAAAGTGAAACTTCGCAGTTTGCTGTACGGCGAGTGCTAATGTCGACGAACTGGAAGAGGCGGAAGACTACTTTGACGTCCTCGAGATTAACAAGATCAACAGTGAACGCGCCTGGACTGTAGAAGCACGCGTGAACAATGCGTCACTCGTTTGTGAGTGGTGGCGAGGGCTAACGCTCCCAGGGTTAGTTCTATCCCGGCCGCGACGGCCCCATTTCGATGGAGGCGAAATGCAAGAACGCCCGTGTGCTTCCGTTGTAGTGCACGTTAAAGGAACCCAGGTGGTCAAAATTAATCCGGAGCCCTCTACTACGGCGTGCCTCATAATTAGAACTGGTTTTGGCACGTAAAACCTAAGAAAGAAGAAGAAGTTCTAGGTGTAAAACATAAATACCTCAGAAAGTGGATGGTAAAACGGCTGCGCGGTAACTGAATGGTAAGAGCATCGCACGCGTAATGCGAAGACGTGGGGTCGTTCCCTACCTGCGGACAGCTGTTTGTTCATCCATTTTCATTTCCATTCATTTATCATTTCTTTAATTCAATTAGTAAGTACAAGCAATTTCCCCTATGTAGCCCTTGGTGTCATTGTTTGTTGGCTTTATATGATTAATAATAATCGGGCCCCTCGGTTCCCTTCTCGTTCTACGAAAAGAGGAACACATAATGACAGGTCAACCAGCTAACACACGGCGCTGCCTCAAATTCCTCCATCGTGTATGAGTAGCGCATTATCCTTTTTTTTTGTTCAATTCTACACCCTCGACGCTAACACATTCTTGCTCGTTACCTCACCCAGGCGCCTCCCCTTTAGAATAACCATGTATATATATATACATATATATATATATATATATATAATATATATACTGTGCTGAGCAGAGCATATGTCGCCTTGAAGAAAAGTCCACTTGCCGAAACGTTGGCTCCTGCTCTCACCTGGTTCTCGTGTTGCTCATAGTGCAAGACGTTGGAATTTGATAGCAAGAACAAACTTGATCGCAAAACTGGACAGAGGTTCCGAAAATAATTATCCCCCATTAGCACCAGTAATGCTTTTGTTGATGTGCTCATTTTATATCTGTATACTGCGTGCGTCTCTATTTTGCGCTGTAAGATTTCGCCGGGAAGCAGTGTCCCTATAATCATACATAATTGTGGTACCATTAGAGACACAGAGAACAAGAGGGTTGTGCGACCAAACAATCCTCAAATGGGTTTTATAAAGGTGCTAGAGGACGGCAACTCCGTCCGTGCTTCTTAATCAAAAACCGCAAAATTATTCGCCGAAAGAAATGCTAGGCAACGTACAGTGCATATCACGCATGCGATACCAATTTACTTAATCGGACGCATAGAAATGGTTATGTGAACAGTAAAAATATTAACGCTTATCAGGAGACCTGTGGTCCTTTGCGGCCATTCTCTGCTATGATAACCCCGCACACAAAACGTGCGAGTAGCCGCTGCTCTTCCCTCCGATTCCGAGGGTGCGTCCGGCAGCAGCCGGAATAGAGGCGTCATACAAGACGCCCATGTGCTGTACGATCAAAGTGCTCGTTACACATCCCCAGGTAACCTAAATTGAATTATCCGGAGCCATCCACTACGACCTCCCTCATAGCCTTAGTCGCTTCGGCACGTTAAATGTTAAGCACCACAAACCAAATCAGTATATGCGGGCGTACATTGAAGCTAAACGACTGCATTCGTAAGCCTTAGAGAGACTTGCAAAAGCGTCAAGAAGGTGATAACCTCTGGTGGAAACATGGCCTGAATAACGTCGGTTTTATGTCACAGGCCAGCATTTCGCCGCAACACAAAGCCCATGAAATAAAATGAGCACATTCGAAAAAAAAAAAAAAATCAGCAACCCCTCTTCTGTCGAGGAAATGGGGGTAAGCGAAGCTTGTCGTGTGTTTCTTCGGTGTTTCTCGGAACGAATTGCACTGACGAGTACCACGTCGTGCTCGAACTACAACCGGTCGCACGCACTGCAGCTGGCTCCGAAGTTGCGGTCGAGAAGCTCGCGTTGAAACCTGGCCGTCGCGTCGGCGAAGTTGGTGCTAGCGTTGCTGAGGCGTGCACCACCGTGGTCCGGTTCCTGGAGGACAAGACGACGCTGACGTTTGACGTCTTTGACAAGACGACGCTGATGAGCGCGCTCCTCTGTACTTTCCTCGGCGCTCGCTTCCCTCGCGGCGACAAACATTAGTTCGCCGAAAAAAGAATGAAAGTGATCATCAGTGGTGCATCTGCCAGCATCCTAGAGCAGGAGTTAGCTAGTAATTTGCGTGATAGGGCGCTTCTGTCTAATAAATGAAAAGTTGCGCATATAAGGCGCTGGTCCTAAGCCTAATTTTGCAGCTCCAGTTTTGCGAAATGTCTTCTGTACACGGTCGAAAAATATATTTGAAATAAACAGAAAAAGCACGGCAGCTTCTTGTAACATATTTCTTTCTGTTTTCATTTAGCTTGCTTTCAGCGAAATACCCTGTTTACAGTAATATTACAGTAATGTTAGTAATGCATTAAGGGGATAACTTTACTCCCGTCGTGACTGCAGCTTTCGCGTAGAATAAAAGTGTGAAATTCTCGGATGTGGTTGTAACAGGTCATACGTGTACAGATAAGCATGCTACATATAACATGAGATGTGACCACTGACAAGACATCTGGCGCCAAAACACCCGGCAGTGCGCGACAGTATCCAGGCATCCACTCTACGAGTTCATATAGCCATGCTCTCAGTGGCATGACTCGCCCTGGTTGTACCTGTACCTCATTTAGTAACTAGCATTACTTAAAATTATGGGGTTTCACGTGCCAAAACCACGATCTGATTATGAGGCACGCCGTAGTGGGGGACTTCGGAATAATTTCGACCTCCTGGGGTTTTTAACGTGCACCTAAATCTAAGTACACGGGTGTTTTCGTATTTCGCCCCCATCGAAATGCGGCCGCCGTGGCCGGGATTCAAACCAGCGACCTCGTGCTCAGCAGCCCAACACCATAGCCACTGAGCAACCACGGTGGGTAACAATAGCATTATTTGACTGGCGCATACGAGACCAATTAATTTGCAGGGCTGGTGAAGCTGCCGCACACGCATGTTATTTGAGAATAGTAAAGAGACGAACAAATCTCATTTCGATCACAGTATTCACGATTGAAAGATAAGCAGCGGAATATAATCAGCAATTTCGATGATATAGTAAAAGCAGCGGAAGGATTCTGTGCTGACCTGTACAATGGAGCACTGCACGGGCCCAAACCAACCCGAAAGCCCGCGCCCTCTGAAGCGTTTATCGGCGGGCTTGGGCCTGAGGCCACGGTCCCGGGCCGGACTCGGGCCCGCTCATTAAAGGGCCTAAGTAGGTATTCGAGCACACGCGAACTGGTATGCATTGCATGGTTCAATGCATTCTGTGCCACACTGAAGTGACACGTGACAGAAAGATGACTGTATATCTTATCAAAGAAAATAGGAAAATAGATGAAGTTCTCATTTTCAACAGCGGAGCTGTTTCAGCCGGGCGTAATGTGTCTGCTGAATCCCCCCCCCCCCCAAAAAAAAAAAAAAAAAAAAAAAAACGGCAACGCTTACTAGGCCGCGCAAAGCTCGAAACGCAACGAAGCTGGCCGATCGATTGCGTCATAACCTAAGAGATACGTGGCATAACCAAGCTCACCTCAGGCATAGCCAAGGCCGAACCTAGCTGCTACCATGTTCAACCTAGATACAACCAAGTTCAACCTCGACAAAGCCAAGTTCAACCTAGCTATACCTGAAGACGCAAGCGATCGGCCAGCTTCGTTGTGACTCGAGCTTTGCGTGGCCTAGTACAAGGTTTGCCTCCCCATTACGACGACATAAAGGTGAAATTGCACGCCGAAATGATTAGCGGCCACGCAGCCAGCTGTGGAAGAAGACGACGATGACGAACGCGGGAGCAGTGACACGAGCGCGTGCCGAGCACGAGTACGAGCGCTTACCGAGGGGCGCCAACGAACCAGTTGCGGAAGACAACGACGCTCGAGCCAATGCTGATGATGATAATTTCGTGAGAGGCACACTTTTTAAGGCTGGCTTAAACAGCTTCGCTGTTAAAAACTGTGGCTCCAATCCACGCTGTGAAGGTGGTTGAACAGGGAAGCTATAAACGACACCCACGAAGATTACCCATTGTGACGTCACTTGAACTCGCACACGTGGCTCTACAAAGAGTGGAACCAGATACAAGTGAAATGTACCCCCTGCCACAAAAGTTTTCGGAACACGGGATCCGAGTAAAATGCAAATTTCATCGCAGCCTAGGCATAGGTCCTTCAACTGAAAGGTAGAGTTGATGTTTCTCCGAACAATCATCGCATTCCTGACATACATTTCACGCTGTGTGGTGAAGTCGCGAGAAAATTTAACTTATTCTCATTTTCCGTGCTCCGAAATATTCCGAGGGTGGCTGTACTTAAGGACATGCTTTATTACTTCTCAACGACATTATATTCACGCTTTTCTTCTGGCGTCTTTACTTTCCGTGGTCTACCCATGGTAGCCTGGAATGAACTCAATGAGTTGCTAGACCGTGGTGACGTCACTACGTGATTTCTATGCTGTTGGGTACTTTTCCACTCGGAGTAGCTTACGCTTCGCATTACTCGCAGACGTCATTAGCATACATTATATGGTTTGCAGTTCACACGTGGGTTTTGAATGACGTCAACTCCTATCGAAGCAGCTGCAAACTTAATCTCCACCGGAACGCATCGGATGGTGTTATCATTGTTCACACGCGCCTTATCATCCATCATGTGGTTTTTATGCTTGTTTTCTGGTTTTTTTGCAAACGAGTGCTGAGCTGTATGCTGTATGCCTGATTTCAAAGGATATATGCTTTTTGTATTGAATTTTTAGCCTGGCGTTTTTTGCTTACGCCGACACGAAAATTTGCTTGGCTGGTAGAGGTATAGAACTTCGCTGTAAAATGTGGGCCGATCCTGGCAGCAGTGCAGAAAGGGTTCAAGCGCAATGGGATACACCTGTGAACTACCGAAGCTGAGCCTGGCTAAGTCTAGCTAAGCATGGTTGGGACCAACGTTACTAGACTAGCTTCAGTTGTAAAACTCGGCGGCGTTGCGCGGAACCGCCACCCGCCCGCGCCTTCATGGCGCTGCCGTCGCACCCAGCTTCACTTCCGCACTAGCCCGTTACGAGAACTGGCCGGACGAAGCACGCGGTGCAGTGTTGGTGTATTCTGTGGCTGGTTGTTGACGGTGGATTTCAGGAAGCATGTCATCCGCAAAACTGTAGCCTTCGCCGCGTTTGTTAAGGATATTAGCAGACGATGCCGACGTGCTGCGTTCCTGACTGCAACAAGCGGCTATCGAACGATGTGCACAGTTCGGCGCGCAACTTCTTGTGTGCTCCCAGCAATGCGACACTTCGCTTCAGCGTTAAACAGAGCGATTCCTCGTGCTGACCGGGAACTCTCTGCGAAATTTATAGTGTGTGATTTACACTTTGATGAGCAGGGCATCTTAAAGTATTTGTGCATATTATTACGGGGATGTTGGGAGTATGGACTGGATGTATTTACAATATATACACAAGTAGGGTTAGTGTAGTCAAGATGGCTGACCAGCAACAACACGCAGCAGCCAGTGTCTCTCGATCTTCTTCTTCTTTTCTTTCCTCCTATCCTTCCGTAACAGGACCCCCGGGTGCTGAAGCGCCGTCTCGGCGCATGTCAGGCGAAGAACTGCGAGCGAAGTATGGCTTCAACCGCGACACGTGCACGATGTCAACTGGCGTCGTACTTGAGGACGGATCAAACTGTAACGGCGAGATCTCGTAATTGACATCGTTAACTTGACGTAGGACTTCATAAGGCCCTGTGTAGCGAGAGAGAAGCTTCTGGGAGAGACCGACACGACGACATGGTGACCAGAGGAGCACCCAAGTACCTGGGGCGAACTTAACATCGCGATGGCGCCGATCGTACCTATCTTTTTGTATATCCTGAGATGCCAAGAGACGCGATCGGGCGACTTGACGCGCCATGTGAGCGCGATCGATGACTTCACGAGCGTACTCAGTTGTAACACGTGACACAGAAGGTAGGATGGTGTCAAATGGCAATGTAGGGTCGCGACCATACAAAAGATAAAAGGGTGAATATCCTGCGGTGTCATGTCTGGACGAGTTATACGCGAATGTCACGTAGGCCAGCGTGGCGTCCCAGTCGCGGTGATCATTGGAGACGTACATCGACATCATCTCTGTGAGTGTTCGATTGAGACGTTGCGTAAGACCGTTCGTTTGTGGGTGGTAGGCGGTGGACTGCTTATTCTCTGTGGCACAAGAGCGGATGAGGTCGTCAACAACCCGAGACAAAAACGAGCGGCCGCGGTCGGTAAGTAACTGTCGAGGTGCACCGTGGTGGAGGATGACGTCATGAAGGAGAAAATCTGCGACGTCAGTTCCGCAACTAGTCTGCAACGCCTTGGTTATCGCGTAGCGTGTCGCGTAATCGGTAGCGACGGCGATCCACTTATTCCCTTTAGTTGTCGACGGCGATCCACTTATTCCCTCTAGTCGTTGTCGGAAAAGGGCCAAGCAGGTCAAGGCCTACGCGATAGAAAGGTTCAAAGGGAACTTCAATTGGATGGAATCGGCTGACAGGTGGCAGGGAAGGTTTTTTCCGGCGCTGACACAATTCGCAAGTTGTGACATAACGACGCACAGAGCGGTAGAGTCCCGGCCAGAAGAACCGGTGCCGTACCCAGTCGTATGTGCGCAAAACTCCAAGGTGTCCCGCGGTTGGTGCATCGTGAAGTTGTTCGAGAACGACGGATCGTAGATGACGAGGAAGGACAAGGAGAAACTCAGGGCCATCAGGGTTGATATTGCGGCGGTAGAGGATGCCGTCGTGCAGCACGAACATGCGGCACGGGCCGTCGGTGCTGCCAGATTGCACTCCGGCGATGATGGCCTGCAAGGACTCGTCGCGATGTTGTTCAGTGCGCTTGTCGCACATATCAGTGAAAGCCAACACGCAGGTCTCCGGATCATGTGCAACAGGATCAGGAGGATCCACGGAATGACGAGAGAGGCAGTCAGCGTCGTTGTGCAGACGTCCAGACTTGTAGAAGACAATAACAGAAAATTTCTGGAGCCACAAAGCCCAGAGACCAAGCCGTCCTGTCGGGTCCCGGAGGGAAGACAGCCAGCAGAGGGCATGGTGGTCTGTAATGACCGAAAACGTGCGGCCGTACACATATGGCCGGAACTTGGCGACAGCCCACACTAAAGCCAAGCACGCACGCTCGGTGATGGAGTAATTCCTCTCAGAAGGTGACAGCAGGCGGCTGGCGTAAGCTATCACGCACTCGGTACCATTCTGCTGCTGGGCGAGAACAGCACCGATGCCGTGGCCGCTGGCGTCAGTGTGGACTTCGGTCGGTGCAGATGGATCAAAATGGGCAAGTATGGGAGGGGTGGTCAGAAAGCCGATGAGAGCGGCGAACGCGTGAGCCTGCTCCGGACTCCATCAGAAAGGCGTGTTCTTCTTTAGATCTGTCAAAGGGCAAGCAACGTCGGCGAAGTTTTTGACGAAACGTCGAAAGTAAGAACACAGGCCGACGAAGCAGCGCACGTCAGAAGCAGAACGAGGCACAGGGAAACTGCGAACGGCACGAACTTTATCCGGATCTGGTTGCACACCGGTTGCGTTAACGAGATGTCCCAACACGGTAATCTGACGGCGCCCGAATTGACATTTCGTGGAGTTCAGCTGAAGGCCGGCTTTTCGGAAGACCGCAAGAATTGCAGCGAGTCGCGTAAGGTGGCTGGTGAACGTGGGAGAAAAAACAATAACGTCGTCAAGATAGCAAAGATAGGTGGTCCATTTGTAGCCTCGCAGAAGAGAGTCCATCATTCGTTCAAATGTCGCAGGAGCATTGCATAGGCCAAAGGGCATTACTTTGAACTGATATAAACCATCAGGTGTTATGAAGGCAGTCTTCTCGCGGTCCATTTCATCAACAGAAATCTACCAGTAGCCGGATCGAAGATCAATGGACAAGAAGTATCTAGCTCCGTGCAAGCAGTCCAAGGCGTCATCGGTGCGTGGTAATGGCTAGACGTCCTTGCGCGTGATCTTGTTTAGATGGCGATAGTCGACACAAAAACGCCAGGTACCATCCTTTTTCTTCACAAGGACGACTGGCGAAGCCCAAGGACTGGCTGATGGTTCGATGACCCCTTTTTGAAGCATTTTGTCAACTTCTGATTGGAGTACTCTACGTTCAGCATGTGATACACGATAGGGACGCGACGGATAGGATTCATGTCTCCGGTGTTGATACGGTGGTGAACAACAGATGTTTGGCCGAAAGGGCGGTCGCCGAAATCAAAGATGTCGCTGTAACATTCGAGCAGGAGGCGGAGGTCCTTGGCCTGAGCAGAGGTGAGGTCAGGTGCAATCATTTTGGCGAAGTCAACCATGAAAGAACCAGAGCTGTGAGCTGCAATTGGTGCTAATAATCCACTCTCGGCATCCATACTCTCAATGTCAAATTCGGACGTACTAGAAACGCTGGCCAAGAACATGCCGGCCGGAAGCACTTGAGGGCACAGGCTGAAGTTCAGAAGCGGGAGAACGTCGTCATTATTCGTAACCGTGATCAGGGTATGCGGATGAGCAACCTTTCGGTTCAAAAGCACGTCGACGATGGTGCGAAGCACATATTCACCGTCAGGAATCTGTGGCTGTGCGGTCAGAGCGACGTAAGTGACTGCCTCGGGTGACAGACGCTGTGACAGGCGCTGTGGCGGCGCGGTGCTTAGAGCATCGGCGAGTTGAGGCAGTTCCAACTGAAGGACACCGGTTGCGCAGTCGATGAGAGCATAATGGTTGGATAAAAAGTCCAACCCAAGGATAACGTCGTGAGGGCAGTTGTCGATCACAGCTAAGAGAACAGAAGTAGGGCGGCCGGCTATACTTAAACGTAAAGTACACATTCCGAGAACAACCAGCATGCCACCGTCGGCCACACGAAGCACTTGTGCAGCTGCTGGGGTGAGGACCTGCTTTAAACGTCTACGCAGGCTCGCACTCATCACATATATGTGGGCTCCAGTGTCGACGAGTGCTTGGACAGCTACGCCGTCTACTTTGACGTCAATTAGACTTCGCTTTGTGGGCACAGACAGAGGATTTGCTGCAGTAGTTGTCAATGCAGCACCACCTCCGAAGGCTGCAGTTCTTAGTTTTCCGAAGGAACGCTGTCGAAAGCCACAGGGGACGAAAGGCGACGTGGCTGCGGCGAACGGGAAGATGGGCGACGTATTTGTGCTGAATGAGACTGGTGTCCGCGAGGCGATGGTGAGCGACTATACCACGTGTTCCTGGCAGAGTTATCGGCACTGTTAGACTCGGCAGAGGGCGAAACACGGCGGGAATTTCCATCAAAACGGTTCAGGTTGGTGGGCGTGCGAGGTGCTGAGGGCCACGAGTTGCGACAGTATCGGGCGACATGACCAATACGGCGACAGTTGAAACATATCGGCTGGTCGTTCGCAGTTCTCCATTCAGTCGGGTTGCGATAACGCGGAGAGAAGCGTCGCGGTGGATCAAACAGAGTAGAAGGGGGTTCGTTGGCTCTGGGGTTGGCGACAGCACAGACAGAACGTAAACCAATGCTTTCAAGTTCCTGGCGAACGATGGCTTGAACTAGAGGAACTGAAAGAGGGGTAGCGTCAGGGCGACGCGAACAAAAAGCTGCGGGCGCCATCGCTTCCAGTTCACGTCGAACGATTCGCACCATGTCCTCTGATGGCGATGCATGCTGCTGGGTGGGCTGATCTTCACACGTCGACGTTGCGGCAGTATTGGGGAGTCTGGCGAATGGTTGCAGGACGCGGCGGCTTTTGGCCTGCTCGAATTGTCGGCACTCTTTGAGGATTGTATCAACTGAAGAACAGCCTTTGCACATGAGCAGATTAAAGGCGTCGTCAGCGATTCCCTTCAGCACGTACCCGACCTTCTCAGCTTCAGTCATGTCGAGATCGGCTTTACGACAAAGCGCCAGCACGTCCTGGATATACAAAACATAGGACTCTGTGGGGGATTGAGCACGGGAGGCGAGTTCCTGCTTTGCGGCAATCTTACGGCCGGCTGGTTGCCCAAAAAACTCTTTTAGCTTCTCTTTGCATTGGTGCCAGCTGGTCAGCTCCTCTTCGTGGTTTTCGTACCACACCTTGGCCGTGCCTCTTAGGTACAACAACACGTTAGCTAGCATAAGCGTAGGGTCCCACCTGTTGACTCCACTCACGCGTTCGTACATGGCAAGCCACTCTTCAACGTCGGTGCGATCGGTCCCACAGAAAGTTCCGGGATCCTTGGCTTGTACAACCACAATCGATGGGGACGGCGACGTAGCTGGCGGCGGTGACGTTGACGTTGGAGGCGGCAACTACGTTGAACCCGCGTGCTCACCGTCAGTCATGGTGGGAACGGTGATGCGACGTCCACTGCGGAGCTCCGTTTCCAGCCTTGGTACCCCGCACCTCCACCAATACGTTACGGGTATGTTGGGAGTATAGACTGGATGTATTTACAATATATACACAAGTAGGGTTAGTGTAGTCAAGATGGCTGACCAGCAACAACACGCAGCAGCCAGTGTCTCTCGATCTTCTTCTTCTTTTCTTTCCTCCTATCCTTCCGTAACAATATTATCAATGAACAGACGGTTGAGGTGCCACGAGACAAGTGAATACTTGCCGAGGGTGCGGTGCCGAAAGTGTGCCCGAACCGTCCCTCGTATCTGTCGAACCAACCGGGAAAAAAATGTCACAGTTTCGCCCTAAGGGCGAAGCAATGAATGCGATAGCAACACAGCAATGTCATACGAAGTAAGGTGAGCGGCTTTGGTAGCAATATGAATTGTAGTAAACATGAGCTGATTAAGTAAGCAGGTGTGCTGCGGCGTAAGTAGACCGACATGAAGAGAGACTCGATGACCACGAGAAGGCGCGTGTTAAACGGTGGTGTTGATGAGAAGCGCTTCCCGTGGGCAGCGCGTGCGAAGGGACACCCCTGTAGCGCTGCACTGCCGACCCGGGCAGCATTGCATGTGTAGCGTGCGTTGGAAAATGTGGCCCGACTATTACGAACTGATTGAACAAGCGTGGTGTGAGCGCGCACAAACAAACATGAATAGATCACACTGAATGACTGCAGACAACGACTGTCAAAACGCTGGCAGCAAGCGCATACGCCGCAGCAGCGGGCGAAGGTACGTGCGGTCTATCGCTTCAACGGAAACTGAGCGGCGAATGCACCTCGCATAAAGGTCAGAGCTTGATCATCCCTTGTTCTGTCCGCAGTAGCGGCGCATTGAGATGCGAAAACCACAAGTGTGTCCACGTGAGATATGTCGAGAACGGTTACGTGCGTTAATACGTGTTGTGTCGTACGTTGTCGCGTTCTCAAAAGCTTCGTAAAACACTGCACCGACGTGTCCTCGATGCGGACAGGATGCCTACACTAACTGTCGGCCAACTAGCCGATAGATTGCATCACTTGAAATACAAGCTTGTCATTCGAAGCCAGAATTGGCACGATCGCCATTTGTCGCAGTATGACGAGATTTTTCGTGCCTGTCTTACAAACTCCCTTCGACCGGTCACCGTGCGATCTGACCTCTGAGCAGAAGCATTACAGCGGCAGCGCTATTCAACCACCATGCCTGCACTTTTTCATAATAACGTCGGCTCAAACGAATCGAAACATGCTTCCGGCATTGAAATGCGCGAACCGCATTCGGCAGCCCTATAATTCATTATTTGAGCCGATTTTGCTATTTAGGAAAGCTTACGCCTATCAGAACAACCGCGCTTGGAGTAGTGGTGCCGTTCAGGGAAGATTAGGCCTAGAACAGCCCCAGTTTGAGGCAAGGTTGTTGCAGTTCAGAGAAACTTAGGCCGAGCGCAGCTGCCCAGTTTACGAGCGTGCGAGCAGTGGATCTGCGATGGAGGTTAAACAATTAGGGCGAAGAAAAGAGCTTCTAGAGGCCATATTTTTTATAGCTTAATAGCGCGTGTCAGCCGCTCCGCCACCCTCGACACCATGTGCTGCCTTCTGGTGACGGCTGCAGGCGACGGGGGAAAATGGTTGCACTTTGCGGTACGTGTTCGCATGTTGCGCTTTTAGATGTGTCCTTGCCGCATCTGCTGAGCGGGATGTACAAAGGTTATTCGTCCGTGCAGCACTGTGCGATCGTTGGCTGGACCAACAACCTGCGAAAGAGGAAGCTGCGCATGCAAGAGCCCTGCTATCAATGTTCACGAAGACACAATGCGTTTGTGTTTATGTGGAGTGCATTAGCTGTGCACACAGGGTTCCTGCGGGGCACCTGAGAAATGACACTATGGGATAGTGGCTTAAAATGTAAAAGACTTCGTGCCCAGGAAGCTTGCTGGGTTGGGTATTCGTTTTGTTGTCGTGAACTAGGCGATAGTGTGCGCCATGCCATCCCGCGCTGCGGGCCTGCGATAAAAGCATAACCGTGCTGTTTATGATCTTTTGGCGATATATATTTTGGGTCTGCTGGTCTCGCTTTTCGAACAGAAAGCCGATGGAGATCGCCCCGTGACCAAAAGTCCGTTTCAGATACAAAATGAAGGTTAGGAGAAAGTTTGCGGGTGCGCGTGTCGACTTTCTAACTGTCGCAACGATTCTTACGTTACGGCAAATAAACAACACTGCACAGAACTTGATGGTGTTTGTGCCCTGTGTTTTTCATACACATGATTGAGCCGCAATTGAGTACTCGTGACCGCGAAAAGAGAAAGAAGCATATGACTAGCGTGCACATAAACAGGGCTGTGCACGTGAAAATTCCTCACTTGATTTTTGGATGCGAAAGCATCAAATGGCCCATTGAGCGAAAAAGCCGGCGTCTCTAGCACCTAAATTCCCACTGGCTGCGGCGCCACGTCACGAGCTCGCCAGGTGTTGCGTGAGGGGAGAGGGCATTGCCGTGACGTAGCTCGCTCACTCCCATGGGGCTTAGCTGCTGCGCGCGCCTGCCGGCCTTGGTCTGCTTCCTCGTTCTCGTTGCGCAAGACGTCCGTGGCATGCGGCGTTGGCATCATAGGCTGCTGCTGCGTGCTGGCTCGGGCAGCACGTACCGCAAGGGAGGCTGAAGCATCTACTTCGCCGGCGGCCGCAACCTCGGCAGTAGCGAAACGTGGCCGCCCTCACCAGCACACTGCAGACGAATTAAGGCAGCGGAAGGACGGAGCAAAACGAAGGAAGAGGCAGGCAGCGAAATCCACCATCGTCGACTCTTCCCACAGAAATTAGCGAACGCACTGTGTGAAAATAAGTGCAATTGATTTATCAGCAATATCGTCCAAATAATTCCGGTCTGCAGCCAACATGCTAACGTAGAAACTAAAGAAGTAACGAGCACCAATTTAATCGCAGAACTCGATAACATACCCCGCAGCAAAACTCGAAAACATTACTCGCAGTGCAAAACTCGAAGGGTGGCTCAGCGGCGTTCAATTGGAGATTAATGCTTTCGCATTCACAACTCATAAGTGCTTGGGTGTCCTCGGATTTTTTGTGTTTTCTATTGACTACGAGGGAGAAAATAAGAAAGCGCCTGTAACTGGCTGCTCACGCGTAGTAAAATGTAATGCTTTTATCTCGTGCACACTACACTGGCCGACTAACTGGTTATGTTGGTGAGCGTGTACGTTGTCGGTGTGAAATGTGGCGCGTACTTGCTTCGTGTCAGCCTTACGTAAACGCGTATGAGCTAGAGCTTTCCCTGGGACTGCGTGCAACATGCGCAACATAGAAAATCAATTTATTGTACTTCTATCCATCGTCATATGCCAAGTGCACACGATGGTCGAGATGACAAAGCAGGGTAAAGAGAGAGAGAAAGCAAACAGAAGAAAGGTCAACCAGACGGTTTTCTACCCTAGACTGGCGGAAGAGAAGCACGATGTATAGTGGTAGCACGCGGCACAAATATGATACTCATCTTAAAAAAAATCATGGTGAACGCTTAAGCTTCGCCTTTAACAGTAGTACGCGATAGCGTTATCGGGACCTGTTCGCATCGCATGGCTCGCATACAGCAAGTAGGCTTCATTCACTGCAAGACTGAACGTGGGCAAAGCGAGATTACAAAGACCAAGCTTACCCCGATTCCCTGCAAGTCGGATTCACTTTTAAATTGAAATGCATTGCTGGAAAGGCGTTTCTCCAGGGGCAATATAAGTGGTCGTATATTAAAATGTAGGCCCTAGAACATTTTTAAATTTATTAATTGTTTGCTATTGCCCGGCGCGCGCAGGTCTGGTAGAAATGTTTGAGTTTCCTCGCAGCAGAATTAGGTTTTTTAGTACATTCAAATTACAATCCGACGCCGATTGGTAAACAATCCGACGGCGAATCCGACGCCGAATGGCGAAGTAGTACTTTATCATTTTTCTGACGGATTTCACTATGAGAAATTCAACTTGCACCACGTGGAGGGCCTGCGCGGTTGATGAGGTTGGATGATTTTCTCCACTACCCGCGATCACACGCCGGTTGCGACGCCGGATTTTCTGCGACACGGGGCCCTAAACGCTATCGCGTTAAAATGAAGTGCAGGGAACTAGATGTAGTCTATAGTATTTGTCATAGAGTGCCTGAAGCCACAAAAATAGGCGTATTGTCGCGCAGATTTTGCAGAAAAAAAAAGCTTGGCTAACTGCACGACCTTGCAACTGCAGTGAAGCGGACGATGCTGCAGCTCCGTTGAAGGTGATTCATTGACCTATTAAATTTCACTCAGGGACATAAAGCTTTTCCCGAGCGTGAAAGAAGCCCGCGCATACACGCAAAATTGCCGTGCGACTGGCCCCTTTAGGCTCTTCGGCTGCATCGGCTCTTTCTTCCAAAAGGTGAGGTTTTTTTCCATTCGGCCAGCCAAATTTTGTATCGGGGTTCTTTTTTAACTTGTCGGGGCACGATTCGACTTGAAATTGGGGTTTTCTACATCATTTTGCACCGTAGTTTTCCGCGGGCTGACGCTCAGCTGATGGGAATGGTCATTGCCTTCGCGTGCACCCGTGCCTAAGCCAAGGGCCCAACAGGACGTCCGGGCGGGACTCCCCTGATGGGAGCAAGTCTCCCCGCTCGGATGGTTTGACCGATTCTGCCTTTTCGGCCGATGGAGACGGCATTAAGCTTAGTTGCCCGGAGGGGAGCGCGACCCGCTTACTGATAGGGATGTCCCCACTGTATGCCGACCTGTTACTGCCCAGTGAAATTACCCGCAGTTCGCCGCCGCCCGTTAACTTCGGTCTCCACTCCGCAGCCAGGTTCCGATCAGCTGATAACTACCTCCACGCACCCGAATTGTAGATCGACAAAAGCGAATAACTGGCCTCCTCTTTGACCCGTCTTGTAAGGTTCCGAACAGCCACAGATCCCGATAATCACGTGGTTGTTGGAGATTGTACAGGAATGCTCCGACGTGCGCGCGACCGTCGCGCACCAGTCTGGCCGCGTTGACGAGCTGCGCGACCAGCTCCGGCAGGCGCGGCGCCCGGCCGGTGGTTCGTCGGCGGCCGTTGCGCAAATTCCTTGCTCGGCCAGGGCGTATATGCGGAAGCAGTGCAACCTGGCCTGCCACTCTCATCGTCGATGATCCAGCAGGCTACAGTGCTGGCTCCCAGTGATGGTCCACACCGACTCGGACTTGCCTGTTCCGCCTCGACATGACGGCGATTCCAGGCGAGAGCACGCTTTTATAATGTGTTTAACGCTGCTCGTGCCATCCTCCGCACCTGCGCGTCATGTCACGGCGCTTCTCAAAGATTGTGTAGACCTTGTCAATGAGAGGATTGGTGATGTTACCATGCGACGCACAAGACACGGAATAACAGTGTTTTCGAATGACAGCCAGTCTCTTCACAGCCTTAAGACTGCGGTTGAGCGTAACACAATCCGTGCACCGCGATTGGCGCTATCAACGCTCGGAACCCGACTATTCAGTTAAATCCCGCCTCGTGTAAAATACGTGTGTCATTACGGGAAAGATTAGACAATTTTACACGCGTGCTCGAGGTTGACGCGGCCACTTTCCGCTCCCTCATCGCCCGTGGCAGGATAATGATTGGGTGGACATCCGTCGTTGTGGGGCAGGATCTTCATATACTGACCTGCACGTTCTCTTCAACTTATGGCCACACCAAACGTGCCTGCCCACACAAATCGGACCCCTAGAGAGCACGATGTACAAAGTGTGCTGGTCCGCACCTGGATGAAACATGTTCGACTCGCATGGCGGACGCGGGGTTGTGGAGCGCTGAGTACCGGCGGGTCATGATAGGGCGTCGTCACACCCGACGGGGTGTGCAGCGTTTTCATTGCGCGGATCGCGCGTATGCGTGGTTAAGCATCGATTACTCACCCTTTCTCCTGTGTCTCAGGGAGGTGGCTTTGCCCGCAGGGGCGTCTGCGTGAGCAAGCGTTTGGTGTGTTGCGACACCACGTACCCGAGCACACGAGGGTTGCAGCCTCCCGCGTGAAGCCGCGCGCGGCTTAGCCGCGTCCAGGGAAAAGAGAATCCTGAGGGTTGAGCCGATGCCGGGTGTTGGGACCATTATGGACGCTCGACGGAGGCAACACACCTGTTTGGCCTCCGCTTCACGTAGACAGCACCTCCGGACTGGCCCACCAGGGGGAAATCGGCAGTCGCCTTTTCCTATCCCCCTCTTTGATCTTTTCGCTTTCCTTTCCTCTTTCTCACTTTCCTGTCACCTCCTCTCTTCCATGACTTCCGTTCCTGTTTCCTGGTGGCCTGGGTTAACCTTGTGTGTTCTACCCAACCTTGGAATGTATCACATTGGGTTATAGCGGCGGTGTAAGCTTGCAAGTTTATTTTTTTCATACGTCTTGTAGCGTCCCCTTGTTGGACTCGGTGGTGGGTGGCTGCCACTGATGCCGAACGCAGACCGAATTTTATGGCTACGCATTTCCCTCCATTGGCACCTGATAGTTCCTTGAAGAGGGGGCGCACCGAAGCAAACTTGTGCAGAGTAAGGAAACGTTTCCGTGCTTCAATGTTATACACAGCGACATGTCAGGAAAACCAGTAAGAAAGCTGTCCCCGTTCCTATGTTGCGAAGTGCCTAGGAGAAACACTAGGGTCAGGCTATAAAATTACAAAAATGGCAAGCGGTGATCTGCTTATTGAAGTCCGAGACACGATTCAGTATGAAAAACTATCTATCCTGAACATTTTTGGCGACGTCCCCATCATTGTGACTGTACCTCATTCGATGAATACCGTCCAAGGGGTGGTATCGGAGGATGACTTGCTTGAGTGGAGCGACGCCGAACTGCTCGAGGGCTGGAAGGACGAGAATGCCCTCAACGTTCAGTGAATTGAGATTAAACGTGACAACAAGGAAACACTGTAAGCACATAGTATTAACTTTTGGATCCAGCATTCTTCCCGAAACGGTCGTGACAGGCTACACAAAGATCCGAGTACGCCCGTATATTCCTAACCCCCGACGATGTTTCAACTGCCATAGGTATGGTCACGGTTCACAAACATGCCGAGGCCAGCTCACATGTCCCAAGTGTGAATCAAAGGACCACTCTTCCGAAAACTGCGAAAATGCACTCCAGTTTGGTAATTGTGATGGCGGGCATGCCGCGTACTCGCGCTCGTGCCCGTCTTGGAAAACGGAAAAAGACGTCATTGCACTGAAAGTAAAAGAAAACATTTCATTCGGGGAAGCACGGAAACGCATGCCATTCCTGAAAGGCACAAGATGCGCTGGTGTGGCGCGTAAAGGGGCAGCGCCGCAGCAGCCTCAGGCACCCCTTCGGTCCACGCACAGTGAGCCGGCAGTTGTGCCATCTGTCCCCTTGGCGGCAGTGGGTAAATCTACTCCGCCCCCCTCCAAACAGGGCCCTTAAACCTCTGGGCTGTCGGTTCCGGGAGCCTCTCCACGCGTGGCGAGGCCTCTAGCAAGGTCGCAAAGCCTGCAAAGGCGGGCATCCAGTGCCTCTTCCGAGGCAATGGACAATAACTACACAATGCTCCTCGGTGTTCTCAGCGACGAAGGGGCAACGCGGCTCACTTCACCGCTCAAAAAAAGTAAAAGCGGTTCGAGTGACTGCTCCAGGAAAAGCGTCATAAACTTTCTTGTTCAATTTTCAATTTTCAATTTTCAAGAATTTTCTTGTTCGCAGAATTTCCTCGTACGCAGATAGCTTTCTTTATTTCTTAGGAAAATGGATACCCAAATAATCCAGTGGAATACCAGAGGGCTTATGCATAATTTAGACGACATCAAAGAACTCCTATACGAATTTCAACCACGGTTATTCTGCGTACAGGAAACAGATCTAAAATCCACCCATACATGTTTTATGAAACAATATTCCATATTCCGAAAAGACTGCGAGGATGGCCTGGCCGCATCTGGTGGTGTGACAATTATAGGACAGAGGTCTGTTGCTTGCCAGCAACTGCGTCTACAAAGAAATTTAGAGGCAGTAATCATTAAAGCTATACTGTTTGACAGGCTTGTGACCATATTCTCTCTCTATGTCTGACCTGATTTTCGTCTGGAGCTTAGAGAGTTTGAGAAACTAATAGATCAGCTCCCCGAGCCATACATATTGACAGGAGACGTGAATGCTATAGCACTCTCTGGGGTGATCCGCGCTGCGATGCAACAGGCCGTGTAATTGAAAACCTTCTTTTACGTTCTAGTGCGGTTGTCTTCAATAAGGATCCCACCTTCTATAGTACCACGCATCACTCTTATTCATTTATAGACTTAACCATATCCTCCGCAGCTATGATGCCATATTTAGACTGGAGGACGATCAAAAATCATTACGGAAGTGATCACTTCCCAATAGTCCTGAACCTCACAAAACAGGTAGAATATATTCCACATATACCCATATGGAAACTCGACTTAATCAACTGGGAAAGTTTTCTCAAATGTATACGTTTGAAGCAAGATGACATGGCAGCATCCAGCATTGATGACGCAGTGGCGTACTTCACATCATTCATTATTGATGCTTCATTTAAGTCCATCCCGCAAACAAATGGATCTTCTAATAAGCGACGCGTTCCCTGGTGGAATGAGGAATGTAGGGAGGCGCGTGAAAATCAATACAAAGCTTGGGTATTTTACGAGAGTCTCCAACTAAAAAAATTGATTAACTTCAAGCACATTAAGTCTTAGGGAAGGAAAACATGCCGACAGGCGAAATGAGAAAGCTGGTAGAAGTACCTAACAGGCATTAAATCAAATACAGATGATAAAAAAGCTTAGGACAGGGTGAGGAAGATAAAAGAACGGCAGACACACTCGAAGCCGTTAGTAAATAACCAAGTGAACAGCATAGAAGATCAAGCGAATTCTCTTGGGGCCCACTTTGAACTTGTGTCTAGTTCTGCACACTACTCACAAACATTCTTAAGACACAAAGAGCTAATGGAATGAAAGCCACCCGAACGCAAATGCAGCCCCACAGCGGGGTACAACAGATCTTTCAGTATGGCTGCACTGATTTCCTGTAATCAGTCTGCGCCAGGACCTGATCGCATCTCATATGAAATGATCAAACATATACACTCTGAAACTCTAATCACGCTCCTCTCACTGTTTAATGCAATACGAGAAGCAAGGTACGTTCCGTCTTCTTGGAGGGAAACCATTATAATTCCCATCCTTAAGGAGGGAAAAGAACCTTCCTTGGCGAGTAGGTACAGACCAACAGCACTAATTGCCTGTGCAAACTTTTTGAAAATTTTGTAACGTGGCAAAGAGATAGAAGAGGAGGAGAACGAAGAACTCAGCAGCAGCCACGGCTACATTTCGGTGGCGACATCATGGCGACCTCTCATCCATCCTAGTCTTCACCTGTGAATAAACATCGATCATCCGTAACAGTTTTTGGTGGAACGTGCTGGGTACACCCGACCACCACGCAACACGGCCAACACGGTTGCCCAACCTCCTGATCTGCGTCGAAGCCGCCGAATCGCTGGATTGCCCGCATTACTTCCGGTGTTTAAGAGTTCCCACACCGAAGCCAACACTCGCACGGAACCAGCGGCATCTTCGACCCAAACGATGGCTAGTCCGTGGCAGCGCCAACATCTGGTAGAGCCTCTGACATTCAAAGGGAAGCCCCGCGAGGACGTCGAAGAATGGCTTAACCACTACGAACGGGTGAGCAAGCACTATCGTTGGGACAGCGTAACGCGACTCTCCAACGTAGTCTTCTTTCTGTTGGACACGACGCTCGTGTGGTTCGATAATCACGAAGAAACTCTGACAACGTGGGATCGTTTCACGTCCGAAATCAAGGAGCGTTTCGGTGATTCAATCGCAAAGAAGAAGCAGGCCGAGCAAACGCTCCTTCAAAGAGCTCGAGTTCCGGGCGAGACGTGCACGACCTACATCGAAAACGTGCTCAAGCTATGCAGGACGGCCAATCCTCGTATGTCAGAGGAGGACAAAGTTGGCCATTTGTTGAAGGGAATCGCGGAGGACGTTTACAACTTCCTCATTGGTAAAGAGAACCTTGGCTCAGTCACCGACGTAATACGTCATTGCCGTACCTTTGAGCCTCTCAAACTGCGCCGCATAATCCCGAAGTTTGGCCGGCTAGCAAAAGTCACAACTGTTGCAAGCATTGAAGACGACATCCCATCAGTCGATATCGCGACGACCATTCGACAGATTGTTAGAGAGGAGCTACGTCGTTGCACGGAATTGAACAATGAGGTCCGTGATAGTCAACATCTGTACAATCCTCCACCAGCTCCCCTTTCCATCGCTGCAACGACTGTCGAGGAGTACCGCTCGAGAAGGCCAATGAGAACGCAACAGAACCACCACCGGGAAACCGGCAACGGGCGTGCTGAGGGATATGCGCGTTGCTCAGCAACGGCCTACTCGGAGCCACGGACATACCCATCCTACCCGAACGTTAGCCGCGAGCCTCCCGTGTGTTATACCTGCGGTGTCACAGGACACATCTCTCGATTCTGTCGTCAGCGTCGTTGGGCGCCGAGGTGGTACGAGTCGCAGCCAACGTCCTATGGCACTGAACGTCCTAACGTCGACAATTCCTGGCCTCCACGCTCCTTTACTTCGTCGACGACCTTCCAAATGAACAGTCCTCGACGGAATCACCGCAGCGACTCGCCCGTTTCAGACCGCAGTCTCACTCCACCTTCTTCACGTCAACGTCGCTCTCCTTCAACGAGGCGACGTTCATTCTCACCACCGCCGTCGGGAAACTAGACTGCGCGGCCGATGGAGGTGAGGTCGCCAGACTCGACACGACACTGATACCTCCACCGGTTACAATGCTGAGAAACAAAGTGGAAGTGATAATTGATGGAATATGTACAATGGCATTGGTGGACACCGGGGCTGTGAGATCTGTTATGAGCCTTTCTTTCAAGAACCGGCTTCGACGCAAAGTGATGTTTTCCCTCGACACGCATGCTAAATTCCGCGGAGGAAGCGGTGAAATATTGCGTCCCCTTGGTGTTTGTGCTGTGAATGTGTTATTGGCGGACAAGTGTTATTTAACAGAGTTTGTGATTTTGGAACGCTGCACGCACGACGTTATATTAGGGATAGACTTTCTGCAAACCTGCGGGGCTTCAGTCAATTGTGGTGCCGGCGAGCTTTCGATAAATAGCGGAAAACCTGGGGTCGATGCTTGTAAGGATCCGTCATTATCAGACCTCGTGAATCAACAACCCGCTGGACAAAAAACGTTTGCCGTTGCTGAGGGAGTGACGCTGCCTCCGTGGTCTTTAGCACCGGTATCCGTCATGGCATCTTGTACAGACACTTCATTTGACGCCGTGGTACAACCCTTTGGCGACTCTTGTGGGAAGAAGAACGTACTGGTACCCAATAGTATTGTATCTGTGAACAATGGTAGCCGTTTTATGGACGTTAAATTGTTCTGCCGTCCCTGTGCGTGTTCCCGAACACATGAAGATTGCTGTCTTCGACGACGTCATGTGCTGTTCATCGATGATCGTCAGGGACGATGATTCCACTGATGGACGAGCCACTTGGCCTTACGAGCAGAAAATTCTACGCATGGTCAGCAAGTCTTTGTCTTCACGTGAACGGGACACCTTAGTACAACTGCTAGCCCAGTATGCTTCCGTGTTCGACTTCTCGCAAGATGAGCACCGTACAAACTATCCCATCCTCGCGTGCTCGTCATCGCATTGACACAGGATCGGCACATCCTCTTCGACAAAAGCCCTACTGAGTGTCCTCATCAGAGCGCAAAATTATTGCGGACCAGGTAGAAGAGATGCTGAGGAAAAATGTGATTCAAGAATCATCAAGCCCGTGGGCCGCACCTGTCATCCTGCTAAAGAAAAAAGATGGCTCGTGGAGATCTTGTGTTGATTATAGGCGACTAAAAGCAATTACCAAGAAGGATGTGTACCCACTCCCGCGAATTGATGACGTAATAGACTACCTACATTCTGCCTCCTACTTTTCGTCCCTCGATCTGCGTTCCGGCTATTGGCAGATACCTGTGGATCTCGTCGACAAAGCGAAGACCGCCTTTGTTACGCCGGACGGTTTATTCGAATTTAACGTTATGCCGTTCGGGCTCTGCAATGCGCCCGCAACGTTCGAGAGATTCATGGACACAATTCTCCGCGGTCTAAAGTGGGAAATATGTCTTTGCTACCTGGATGATGTTGTTATTTTCGGCCGCACTTTTGAGGAGCATAACGAGCGCCTTAGCCTGGTTCTGAAATGCATGGAGAAAGCAGATTTGATTCTTAACTCTGGAAAGTGTAGGTATGGGGAGCGACAGACTTTGGTTCTCGGTCATCTAGTCGACAAAGATGGAGTCAGACCTGACCCCCGCAAGATTGAAGTAGTCAGTGCCTTCCAGCCTCCGCAGTCAGCGCGGGAACTGCGCAGTTTCCTGGGACTCTGTTCTTATTTCCGTCGTTTTGTCCCAAAATTCGCCGACGTTGTGCACCCGTTGACGCGTCTGTTGCAAAAGGATGTATCCTTCGACTGGACACCAGAATGTGAGTCATCGTTCCGTCAACTTAAATTCTTGCTTACGTCAGACCCCATCCTGCGTCATTTTGATCCGTGTTCCCCTACCGAAGTTCATACTGACGCCAGCGGAATAGGCATTGGAGCGGTACTTGTTCAACGGCGAAACGACGCCGAACACGTTGTTGCCTATGCCAGTCGGTGCTTAAGCAATGCTGAGCGAAACTACACAGTCACTGAGCAGGAATGCTTTGCAGCTGTTTTTGCTGTTCAGAAGTTTCGCTGTTACATCTATGGTCGCCCATTCAGCATAGTCACTGATCACCATTCATTATGCTGGTTGGTCAGCCTTCGGGATCCGTCTCGTCGTCTAGCACGGTGGGCCTTGCGACTACAAGAGTACGACTTTGTCGAGAAATACAGAAGCGGCCGCCGGCATGCTGACACCGACGGTCTTTCCCGCTTACCACTGCCAACGGCAAATTCTGAAGAAGACACTTTCGATGACTGTCTGGCCGCTATTGCACCTGAATTTCCGGACGCGACCATCTTCCAGGAGGATCAACGCAACGACGTTAATCTGGAACCTCTTTTTGTGATGGCCCTGAATTCGAAAGCCAGTGGTGGTTTTTACACACGTGACAGCTTGTTATATAAAACCAACCACTCTGCAAGTGGCGCCCGCTTTCTTCTTGTAGTCCCGGAGAGTCTCCGTAGTGCTGTGCTACATGCCATGCATGATGACCCGACATCAGGTCATCTTGGATTCGCCCGTACGCTACAGCGTGTACAAGAGCGATTTTACTGGCCTCACATGCGTCAAACAACAAAGCATTATGTGGCTAGTTGTGACCAATGCCAACGGCGGAAACGACCTTCAACCGCCCCACAAGGTCTTCTGCAGCCGTTGATTCCCCCTCACGCACCTTTTGAGCAAGTTGGCGTGGACCTCCTGGTCCCATTCCCACGGTCATCGAATAACAATCGCTGGATCATCGTTTGTGTAGACCACCTTACACGCTACACAGAGACCGCAGCAGTGCCGTCATCTACTGCTGTTTGCGTCGCTGCTTTCTTGTTGCATTATGTCGTCCTACGCCATGGCCCACCTTGCGTGATCATAAGTGATCGCGGTCGTCAATTCGTGGCCGACGCTGTTGAAGAGCTGCTTCGGCTATGTGGAACACAATTTCGTCACTCGACTCCGTACCGTCCGCAAACCAACGGTCTTGTTGAACGCACCAATCGAACTTTGACGAAAATGCTATCTATGTATGTGTCCTCTAATCACAAGAACTGGGATGATGTGTTTCCATTCATAACATACGCCTACAACACTGCGAAGCATGAGACAACGAATTACAGCCCTTTCTATCTGCTTTATGCTCGATCGCCGCGTAGCTTCCTCGACACGATTCTGCCGTTTTCTCTGGACGCTGAGGATTCCGTCGCCAAGACACTTTGCCTCGCCGAGGAAGCCCGACGAATAGCCCGCGTCCGCACATTGGCATCGCAAAACCGCTCGAAGGATCGGTACGATAGATCCCATCAAGCCATTTATTTTGAAAAAGGTGACCTAGTGCTGCTATGGACCCCACAACGCCAGCGTGGTTTGTGCAGCAAGTTCTTGTCACACTACGTGGGCCCGTACGTTGTTTTAGATCGCCTGAACGACCTTACTTACGTGTTTGCACGGGTTTTGTCTACAGATAGGCGTTCCAAGAAAGCCCAGCTGGCTCATGTTGCCCGCCTTAAGCGCTACTACCCCGCCGAAGAACAGTGAATCTCCCAGTGGGCTTCGTCTGCGAAAGGGGGATTGTAACGTGGCAAAGAGGAGATAGAAGAGGAGGAGAACGAAGAACTCAGCAGCAGCCACGGCTACATTTTGGTGGCGACATCGTGGTGACCTCTCATCCATCCTAGTCTTCACCTGTGAATAAACATCGATCATCCGTAACAATATGATAAACCGGCGCCTAATTCACTATTTAGAAAAAAGAACAAATTACTAGATCCGTACCAGTGCGGTTTCAGGGAAGATAGGTCAACGACAGATCACCTTATCCGCATAAACTCAAATATAACAGATGCGTTTATACACAAACAATTCTTCTTGTCAGTATTTTTATACTTGGAAAAAGCCTACGACACTAACTGGTGGTATGGAATTTTACAGGATCTTTCTTCGATGGGTATCCGCGGAAACATGTTAAATATTCGAGAGCTACCTGTCTAAACGCACATTCCGTGTGAGAGTTGGCACTGCTCTGTCTAGGCTGTTCATCCAGGAGACCGGCGTTTCTCAAGGTGGTGAGCTTAGCTGCTTGCTATTCATTGTGAAAATGAAATCATTGTGCTCAACAATACCGCATACATTGTGTTACTCAGTTTACGTAGACGACTTCCAGATAGGTTTTTAAGCCTTGTAACCTTGCCATCTATTTGCCAACGGCAAGTCCAGATCGGTCTCAACAAGATTTCTAAATGGGCGGATGAAAATGTATTTAGAATAAATGCTACAAAAAGTGCACGCGTTCTTTTCTCGAAGAAGAGGGGCTTGGTTCCATAACCAATCATAGAACTCAATAGGGAACGTCTACTGGTGACGAGCGAGCACAAATTCTTGGGTGCAATGCTAAACTCCAGGCTAACGTTCATCCCCCACATAAAATACATCTAAAGAAAATGCCTAAAAACTATGAACCTACTAAAAGTTCTGTCCCACAAAAGCTGGGGCAGTGACAAGAAGTGCCTTATGACCTTGCACAACAGCCTCCTATGTGCGCGCTTAGAATACGGCTCCATAGTTTATCAGTCGGCTACACCAAGTGCCTTGAAAATACTGAACCCAGTTCACCATTTAGGCATTCGCCTCGCGACCGGACAAATCCGATACCAAGCCTCTACGTAATCTAATTGGTGGTCTCCGCATCTGCAGAGATCCTACTGCAGTTTAACATATTTTATAAAAGTGCATTCAAACTGTGCACATCCTTTACATTCGACCGTAAACGATACATCATGTGCAGTACCTTTCCAGAACCGACCTCCCGCGAGACACCCCTTTTCACTGCGTGTAAGGGAGCTCAACAAAGAAATGGGCGTCCCACTCCTCGATCATCATTTAATTGCTCCAGCGAAGCTGTTGCCGCCGTGGCACTGGCACGTCATAGAATGTGACACGTCGTTTGTAGATGTTACAAAACACGCTCAAGAAGCACATATTCGTATGCATTTTCTCAAACTTCAGGCAAAATATTCGTGCCCAGAAATTTACACTGACGCATCTTAGTCTCATACTGGTGTGTCTTATGCAGCCGTTCGAATATCGTTTTCGGAGTCGAATGTCCTGCTCCCGGAAACAAGTATTTTCACTACAGAGGCCTATGCACTAATGTCAGCTGTCCAGCATTTTAAGAAAACAAAGGTACAAAAAGCCGTTATATCTACAGAGTCGTGGTAAGATCCCTAGTGACATACTATAAATGGAAGAATCCTTTACTCAATCATCTTTATTCAATCATGTGCACAACATATATGTCTGACCAGCATGTCATCATATGCTGGGTTCCTGGACACTGAAACATCGAGGGTAATACGCTTGCCCACCATAATGCTACATCCACTAAACATCCGAGCAATTCTGCCGTAGCAGTCACTGCCACAGACTTGAAACCTTTCTTACGGAAGAAACTTAGGAGGTATTGACAACACACATGGGACGCCGGAACCCATCATAAATTACATGTTATTAAGCCAAACTTGGGAAATTGGCCACCTGTAACGAAAGTACGACACACTGAGGTTATTTTCGGTCGTCTTAGGATAGGGCACACATGTGGCACTCCTACCTGCTGACCACCTTCTGTCTGTGACAGATGTGGCGAGGCGCTGACGGTCCTTCACATCTGGTTAGAGTGCCGGGAATTAAAAGATCAGAGGAAAAAATGTCACAGTTTCGCCCTAAGGGCGAAGCAATGAATGCGATAGCAACACAGCACTGTCATACGAAGTAAGGTGAGCGTCTTTGGTAGCAATATGAATTGTAGTAAACATGAGCTGATTAAGTAAGCAGGTGTGCTGCGGCGTAAGTAGACCGACATGAAGAGAGACTCGATGACCACGAGAAGGCGCGTGTGAAACGGTGGTGTTGATGAGAAGCGCTTCCCGTGGGCAGCGCGTGCGAAGGGACACACCTGTAGCGCTGCACTGCCGATCCGGGCAGCATTGCATGTGTAGCGTGCGTTGGAAAATGTGGACCGACTATTCCTAACTGAATGAACAAGCGTGGTGTGAGCGCGCACAAACAAACATGAATAGATCACACTGAATGACCGCAGACAACGACTGTCAAAACGCTGGCAGCAAGCGCATACGCCGCAGCGGGCGAAGGTACGTGCGGTCTATCGCTGCAACGGAAACTGAGCGGCGAATGCACAGCGCATAGAAAGGTCAGAGCCGTGTGGAGATAAGAGACGGTGCGGGCGAGCGACGAGCGCGGTTGTTGGCAGAGTAGAAGTGCGCCTCCGCCCCCCTCCCCCCCGCTTTCTGCGGCGCTGGCTTCCCACTTCCTTGCTTGCGCGTGGGAGATTGAGTGCGTTCGCTCTCCGTGATAGCGCGCGTCCCCGCACGCTTCCGCTCGGGCATACGGCGCGCGGCGATTTTATCTATCGGAACCTCACGGCAACGGCGGCGGCAGAAATCCGGTTGAAGTGTCCATATAATTGCTATCGCAATAAAAGTATTTTGCCCCTGCATACAGACAACACATTCCCCTTCACCGTGCAATGTTTCTCGGAATAGAACCGATTTTTGACAGTAACACCAACACCCACGGCACCAAAAAGGCAGGGAAACAGCGTCAGCACCGACACGACGCCGGACATTACTTTTACATGCAACATACGCCAAGTCACTTGGACAAACACCATGCAAGACTTGGGAAGCGATCACTACATCATTTCCATAAGAGCAGAAGACGGCCCGCAGGAACAGAATGCCGGTCGCCAAATGAAGATTCCCAACTGGAATCAACTACGCAAACATCGTGACAAGCAACAGGTGGCAGACATCAAAGACATAGACCAATGGACCGACCAACTGCGGCGGGACATCGAGCGCGTGACGCAAACGATCTCGTCAAAAGCTAGGCTCGATACAATAGACTCCCGGTTACTGAACATGTGGGGAGCCTGCAGCGCCGATGGAAACAACAGAGACATAATAGGAGACTGCGTAAACGGATAGCGCAGCCCAACAAAGAAATAGAAAAGCACGCGTTTACCCTGCAACAACAACAATGGGAAGAGAAATGCGCGGAGATGGACAGTCAACTCACCACGTATGAAGGAGAAGCAGATACTCCAAATCATCCACTCCTTTGTCATCTCAAGGCTCACCTACGCCCTTCCCTACCTACATCTACGCCAAACTGAAAAAGCAAAACTGGACCGCCTCATTCGCAAAGTGTACAAATCTGCGCTGGGGCTCATCCGTACCATCCCTACCGAGCACCTCCTAAGCCTGGGGTTGCACAATACCGTGGAAGAACTTCTAGAAGCACACCGCATGGCGCACATTCACCGACTACAAGGAGGGACACACCTGTAGCGCTGCACTGCCGATCCGGGCAGCATTGCATGTGTAGCGTGCGTTGGAAAATGTGGCCCGACTATTACTAACTGTAATAGTCGCTCGGCCGCACCGTCTCTTATCTCCACACGGCTCTGACCTTCTCTGTCCAGATCCTGGTTGGATCCTGGACCGCATCGGGCACAGAGTGTCTCCAACGCACAACGATCCTGCCACCGTTGCCCCCAACATCAGAAAGAGGTTCATCATCAAGCCACTGCCAAAGAACATGCTGGCAGGTCATCACGACGGCAGACGAAAAGCGAGAGCTCAAGCCCTGCACAAAACCACGGGTCCAACTCCGAAGCAGCATACGTTGACGCTGCTCAATATTGCTTGCCACATAACACGTACGAAATTAGCCTAATTAGCCTCCCCAAGATAATCAACAACAATAACAACAGCCAATTACTCCCCGAGCAACACCAATACGGACGGCCTGTTCTGTGCGTGCCCTCAACTCGGCGGAGGCAGAAGAGGCGGCCATTGCCCTCGCTGCAGCAGCCGGATTTACAACTATAATCAGCGACTCAAAGACCGCCGCATCCAACTTTGCACGTGGAATCGTGGCCCCAGCCACACTACGACTATTGCATCCCCTACTCTCCCCTAAACAACAAGATAGTGAAGAAGAACCCACCCCAATTGAATTGATATGGGTGCCGGCTCACGCAGGGAACCCGGGGAACGAGGCGGCCCACCAGTGTGCTCGAGGATTCGTCAGCCGAGCGGTGGCTCTCGTCTCTGACCCAGGGGACCTGGTCAGCGAGCCACTGACCACATACCACGAAATTGCCCAATACTATCGCCTTCACAAGACGGACAAAACCCCCACCTCATCCCAAGCTCACCAAGGGACAAGAAGTCACCTGGCGCCGACTCCAAACGCACTCCTTTCCCTGCCCACAAATATACGTACACTTTTACCCTGACTTGACACACCCACACTGCTCATTATGTGGGTCCATAGCCTCCTTAAATAATATTCTCTGGGGCTGCAGAGAAGATCTCCCCCAACCAGATCTCCTGGCCGCTCTCTCGCCTGAAGCGTGGGAAGCGATACTCATGAACCCGAACCTGGAGGTTCAACTTCGGGCCATCAAAAGAGCTGAGGAGGTGGCTGTAAGGCACCACCTGGTAGCCACCCCTCACTAAGCAAATTAACAAAATAAAGTTGTTTCCTCCTCCTCCACGCGTGGCACGTGGCAGATGCTGCGGTACCTGATAGTTCCCGCCAACACAAAGACCATACACATGCAAGGCATATACAAAATCATACACGCTTACAGGGGAACGGAACACAATTCTTACGGGATGCGGAACTCCTTTACATATCTCAACCCCCCCCCCTAATACATCCGGACTACACGGGAGAAAGCAACGCCACCCTAGACGTGGAATTCTCCGTTGCCGAAATCCAGGCGGCCTTCGTCAAACTCCACACTAAGTCGGCCCCTGGCCCCGATCGAATATCCAATAGGGCACTACGCAGTCTCGATTACGGATCAATTGAGAAACTCACAAAATACAATAACGAGTGTTGGGGGCACGGCAAGGTACCCCAGCAATCGAAAGAAGCAAAGATCATACTGATACCGAAACCCGGCAAGAAATTACAGCTGGAGAACCTGCGCCACATCTCCCTCACGTCCTGCGTGGGCAAGTTGATGGAGCACGCGTTTCTGAATAGACTCACAGATTACCTCGAGGAGAACGAATTATTTCCACACTCCATGATTGGGTTCAGAAGACATCTCTCCACGCAAGACGCCCTTCTGCAACTAAAACACCACCTCATAGACAATATGGGGGCGCTCGACGAGAGCCATCCCTGGGCTGGACCTGAAGAAGGCCTTCGACAGCATGCGCCACGATGCCTTATTACGACAAATAGACAAG
>NC_051160.1:138558129-138581402 GCF_013339745.2 Dermacentor silvarum | reverse complement strand
AAATGAAGAAGAACTCCTGGATGGATGGAAGGACCAAGGGGTAATCCATGTGCAGCGCATCAAAATCAGACGGAATGACAAAGAAATCCCAACAAAGCATTTAATACTCACTTTCTGTTCAACTACTTTACCCGAGACTCTTGAAACCGGCTGTGTAAAACTCCATGTTCGACCATACATTCCGAACCCGCGACGTTGCTTCAAATGTCAAAGATTTGGTCACGCATCCCAGAGCTGCCGAGGGCAGCTTATGTGCGCAAAGTGCCGCACAACCGGTCACTCTTCTGACGATTGCAATAATGACGAGGTACATTGTGCTAACTGCGATGGCAGTCACCCTGCATACTCCAGAGCTTGTCCAGCCTGAAAGAAAGAAAAAGAAATAATTACTGTAAAAGTGAAGGAGAACATAACATTCCGTGAAGCACGACAACGTATCTCCTCTTTATTCTTGCTCAAAACTTCTTTCGCCGAAGTGGTGCAACGGGGGGCGGCACCGCAACGGCCTCTGGCGGCAGCCCGGACCACGCCTAGCGTGCCGAGGCCAACGCCACCCGCCCCTAAGGTGGGAGCAGCCAACGCTGCCCTGCCATCTCTCAAATTGTCCACATCAGTGGCCTCTACAAGCTCCGGCAGCAGCCAGGGCACCGCAGAGGCCCCAGGGGTCCTGTCGACCGCCGGTCCGGTGGGGACGAAGACTTCGTCGCTCGAGATGAAGTCTACGCGACGCACACATCGCTCTCTGGAGCGGGTGTCCAGTGCCTCGCAAGAGGCTATGGACACCAGTCCAAGCCAAACGGCGCTAGTAGCGTCGATGGAGCGGCGAGGTTCTCTTGACCGCTCCAAAAAAGACAAAACACCAATTACAGGGCCTAGCAAAGGCTCTGTAAAGTAAGTCACCCTTGTCCCTTTTGAGACACACAGCACCTTTTATTTTCCTCCAACATGAACACAATAATGCAGTGGAATGTTAGGGGACTAATCCACAACCTAGACGACATCCAAGAACTTATCAATAAATTCAATCCAAAGGTGCTGTGTGTTCAAGAAACACACCTAAACTCCAGAAACACCAACTTCCTACGTCAGAATATTGTTTTCAGAAGAGACCGCGAGGATTCTGCCGCATCATCTGGTGGTGTGGCCATCATACTCGACAGAAGTGTAGCCTGTCAGCAACTTCCACTCAATACGGCACTTGAAGCGGTAGCCGTTCGTGCTGTACTTCTGGGTAAGCTCATAACCGTTTGCTCGCTCTACATACCCCCACATTATCATTTACACAAGCATGAATTTCAGTCATTTATAGATGAATTACCAGAACCTCACCTCGTTCTTGGCGATTTCAATGCACACAGCAGCTTGTGGGGCGACGCGCGTATCAACGCACGAGGACGCCTCATCGAACAATTTCTTTTCTCCTCTGGTGCGTGTCTCCTGAATAAGAAGGAACCCACCTACTACAATCTCGCAAACAAAACGTTTTCTTCCATTGATATCAGTGTAGCTTCCCCGTCTATATTTGCTGAGCTTAAATGGGAAGTTATAAAAAATCCTTACGGGAGTGACCACTTCCCGATACTGCTAAGATAACCACTACAAAACGAACCACCACAGGCACCTCACTGGAAGTTGGATACGGCAGATTGGGGAGAAATTACAAAGTCTTACAAGTAGTATCTCGTGGTCTGACATATCTTCGCTAGGAATTGATGCTGCTGTCGAGTATCTTACATCTTTTATAATTGATGCCGCCTCTGAATGTATACCTAAAATAAGTGGTGCGACCTGCAAACGCCGTGTTCCATGGTGGAACGACGAATGTCGGAACGCTCGTAGGAAACAGAGCAAAGCGTGGGGCTTGCTACGGGACTCCCCAACTGCGGAGAATCTTGTCAATTTTAGGAAGATAAAATCGCAGGGCAGAAGAACGCGTCGACAGGCCAGGAGAGAGAGTTGGGAGAAGTTTTTATCAGGCATCAACTCTTATACAGATGAGGGCAGAGTCTGGAACAAAGTTAATAAGATAAAAGGGCTGCATACTTATTCACTCCCGTTGGAAAACACACAAGGCGACAGTCTGGAAGAACAAGCTAACTGCCTGGGAGCACATTTTGAACATGTGTCCAGCTCATCCCATTATTCACATATATTTAAAAGACACAAGGCTACAATAGAAAAACAGAAACTAGAAAGAAAAGGTACCGGAAACGAGGCATACAACCAGCCATTCTGCATTGCTGAGCTGTATGCATCACTTAGTTGTTGCAACAAGTCTGCGCCAGGCTCTGACCGCATAGCTTATCAAATGCTGAAGCACCTTCCTCATGAAACAAAGAAAATTCTCCTCTCCCTATACAATGCTATATGGACCTCCGGCAAGATCCCCTCTGCCTGGAAAGAGGCCATTGTCATTCCTATACTGAAGGAGGGCAAGAACCCATCGTCTGCTTCGAGTTACCGCCCTATAGCACTAACAAGCTGCCTGTGCAAACTGTTCGAAAAAATTATTAACCGCCGACTGATACATTTTCTTGAATCAAACAAATTGCTTGACCCGTACCAATGCGGGTTTCGAGAGGGTCGATCCACCGCCGACCATCTAATACGTATTGAGACGCAAATTCGTGAAGCTTTTGTCCATAAACAGTTTTTTCTGTCTGTATTCCTTGATATGGAAAAAGCCTACGATACCACGTGGCGGTTTGGAATACTTAGAGACCTCTCACACGTTGGTATACGTGGTAACATGTTAAATGTCATAGAAAGTTATTTATCTAATCGCACATTCCGTGTTCGCGTGGGAAATGCTGTATCAAGACCATTTGTGCAGGAAACTGAAGTGCCACAGGGCGGGGTACTGAGTTGCACTCTCTTTATCGTAAAAATCAGTTCTTTGCGTCTGTACATCCCTAGAAACATGTTTTACTCTGCATACGTCGATGATGTACAGATAGGTTTCGCCTCGTGCAATCTTGCAGTCTGTGAGCGGCAGATTCAGCTTGGTCTGAACAAGGTGTCTAAGTGGGCAGATGAGAATGGATTTAGCCTTAACCCACAAAAGACCACCTGCGTCCTTTTCTCCAGAAAGAGGGGTCTGCACCCCGATCCTGACATTGAGTTGCAGGGAAAACGTGTGGCCGTAAAAACAGAACATAAATTTTTAGGTGTGATTTTAGATACGAAACTAACATTTGTGGCACACATACGGTATGTAAGAAACAAGTGCATGAGAACAATGAATATTATAAAAGTATTGTCACGCACTGCTTGGGGTAGTGACACAAAGTGTCTTTTGAATCTTTATAAGAGCCTCATACTCACAAGAATAGATTACGGCGTCATAGTGTACCATTCCGCTACGCCAAGCGCCCTAAGGATGCTGGATCCTGTACACCACCTAGGCATCCGCCTAGCCACTAGTGCCTTCAGGACAAGTCCTGTGGCAAGCCTGTATGTAGAGGCGGACATGTGGTCGCTCGACATACAACGTTCGTACCTAAGCCTCACCTATTTTCTGAAAGTTAATTCGAACTCGGAACACCCGTCCTTCTCAACCGTAAATGACATGACCAGTGCCACACTCTTTAATAACCGGCCGACAGCAAGAGATCCCTTCTCAGTACGTGTAAGAAAAATTAGTGAACAAATGGATATCCCACTACCTGAAAATGCTCTGATGGCCCCAGCAAAGCCAGTGCCACCGTGGCAGTGGCAACTCATAGAGTGCGATACCTCGTTTGTAGAGGTCACAAAAGACGCTCCAGAGGCACATATTCGAATGCACTTTCTAGAAATTCAGTTCAAGTACTCGTCCTGCACTCAGTTCTACACTGACGCTTCCAAGTCACATGCAGGGGTATCTTACGCAGTAGTCGGACCGTCGTTCTCCGAGTCCGATGTACTGCACCCGGAAACAAGCATTTTTACGGCTGAGGCCTATGCACTTTTATCGGCTGTGAAGAGTATAGGCAAATCAGAACTTAAAAGATCAATAATATTTACAGACTCCCTAAGCGTCGTAAAAGCCGTCATGACTCTACATAGACACAAAAACCCTGTACTTATTGAACTGTATTCTGCTCTGTGCAAAGCATACATGTCTAACCAGCATATTATTATCTGCTGGGTGCCTGGCCATCGAGGCATCGAGGGCAATGTTCTGGCTGATCAAATGGCCACATCAACTACATCGCGAGCCCTTAACCCTACCGCTTCTATCCCTGCCACAGATCTCAAGCCCTACTTGAGAAAGAAACTTCGAAGTCACTGGCAGCGCTTGTGGGATGCCGAAACGAACAACAAGCTCCACTTGGTTAAGCCACAGATAGGTCCCTGGCGTCCCCTTACGGAAATTCGAAGAACTATTGTCCTATTCTCTCGTCTGAGAATAGGACATACATTCGGCACCCACAATTTTCTGTTAACTGGAAATGACCCGCCAACCTGTGGTAGATGTGGAGAGAAGCTTACCGTGCTCCACGTGCTCGTGGAGTGCATGGAAGCCGAAAGAGAGAGAAAAAGACACTTTCCTCTAGCGTGCCAGTACCGTCTCCCTCTCCACCCTGCTATGTTCCTTGGTGACGAACCTCTCTTCAACACCAAAGCTGTTCTAGATTTTCTGGGCGATGTTGTACTGCATGTTATTTATTTAATACATACTGCTAGCCTTATATGTAAGGCTGTAGCAGGGTCGGGACACAAATACAACTGTGAGAGTGGTATCAAACTTGATTAACAGTTTCCGTTAATAACAATTCCAAACAGTTTCTGTTAATAGCAATTCCAAATATTGTGGACAAGTAATAAAGGCAGTACAGACACTTTCCTGCAAGTCATATAAATGTATGCAATTCATATACACAAAGGTAATAATAACACTGTAAACATAAAAAAGAAACCTTTTCACGAACAATCACTGGCATGAAAAACACTTGAAAAACACTGATATATACTTTTAATCTTTCAAGCTAAGGCAGTAGAGAAATATAATTAGTTAGTCTTGAGACAAACATATCACTTGAACTGCTACCAACGACGTCTTCTGGTAGTGCATTCCATTCTGTTATTGCCCGTGGAAAAAATGAGAACTTAAATGTGTCATTGTGGAATCTATACTCTTTCAAGTGTTTACTATGTTTTGTTCTAGTGGGCCTGGTCTCTGAGAACGACAGAAGTCGGCGGCTATTTCCGTTTACTTCATTATTTAATAGCTGAAATGCGAACTTGAGTCGTAGAAGCTTTGCTCGTTTGTTTATTGTAAAAAGACCTGCTTTTGCAAGGAGTTCAGAAGGCGAATCACGGCGTCGATACTTGTTGTATACAAATCTAATTGCTTTTCTTTGTACTGCTTCTAATTTATCAATACATCTTTTCGTGTGTGGAAACCAAGCTATAATACCATATTCAAGAATTGAGCGAACTAATGATGTATATGCTAATAGTTTTGTACTTGGTGAAGCAGTCCGGAGTGACCGTTTTAGCGAGCAGAGAGCGGAAAAGGCTTTACATGAAATATATGACACCTGTTTATCCCATTTTAAGTCTGAGGAAATAATTACTCCGAGGTACTTGTATTGGTCAACGACTTTTAACGGTACTTGATCTATTACATAGGTGAACGACAGAGGCTGCTTTTTTCTTGATATTGTCATACAGACAGATTTATCTAGATTTATCTAGTTATTTGCCCAATAGTTTCGTAGCGCATCCTCTCCTCAGAGGATGTCGCCGCGATAGTAGTTTTTGGATAGAGCGCGCCTCCAGGCCCTTACGTTTTCAAATGGTCTGTCAAGGCAGTAGTGCTCTGAAAAAAAACATATATTTTCGTTTATCGTCATTACCTTGCAATTTGTTCTTTCGTGATCATAGTGCACCTCATTAGTCACTGCCATAATTTTATTACATATATATCTTACGCATTTTACAGCGATTTGTTTTTAGGCCCTTTTACAGCCACGACACACCTTTGACAATTCATTGCTCCAGTGTCAGCTCATAACCACTGGCCTGGCGCTCTTTGGCCATACCTGGCCCTTGCGCCGTTAAACACCATACATCATCAAGGTCACAACGGACAGTACCAGTGAACATATCACGTACTACATGCCACCGTGACCGAGCAGTAGTGGAACGCGACAGAGCTACGACGAAAGTAAGGGAGGTATTTGACGCCTCTTCTCGTGTTTCGAACTCACGTTCCCTCAACGACATCTTGTGGACAGGGCCAAGTTTGAACCCCAACATCCTCTACTTACTGCTGAAGTTTCACAGCCTCAAGATTGGAATTTCCGCCGACATCGAAAAAGCGTTTCTTCAAGTGTCGCTCGCCGAACACGACCGAGATGAGTTTGGTTACTTCTGGTTTGAATAAGTGTCTTCCAATATTGAACTGCGCATGACAAGGGCTCCCTTTGGCGCCTGTAGCAGTCCCGTTCTACTTGCTGCAACTCTGCGACTCTACTTCCAACCCTTCTACTGCTGAACTATTGAAAGATAATTTCTACCTTGATGACTTGGTTATCGGAGCATAGAACAAAGAAAAAACGCAGGAAGTCGTTAGCGATTGCTTCAGTATCTTTAAAGAGGCAAGAAGGTACACAGACGCCAGAAAGAAAGAACCTTCAGACGCAACTGAAGTACAAGAGGCCGAAATTATATGGACCGAATGCCAGCAGAATGGACATCACAGTGCAGCGGTTGAGAACATATCACGACGAATTAAGGCTTCTTCGATTTGGAGGTCGTCTTCAGTTCAGCAACCTCCGGGAAAGTTTCAAGCACCCCATTCCTGCTTCAGCCAAATTCACAAAATTGTTGGTCAAGAAGGAACACCAACGACTTTTACACGCTGGCCTTAGTTTTCTTTTAACTGAAGTAAGAGAAAACTTCTGGATACTGAGGGCCAGGCAGGTTGTAAAGACAATCATTCACGAACGCACAATCTGCCGGCAAAATTACTGCAAGCAATACTCGGAGCCATTCGCGCCTCTGACAGCTGAACGTGTTCAGCCCTCTCCATCTTTCGAAGACGGTGGTATCGATTTTGCCGGACCGCTTCTACAGAAAGATAATGGAGGACCAACGAAGAAGTGGTATATACTCATCTTCACATGTGCAGTCATCAGAGCGGTTCATCTGGAACTTGTCACCAGTCTTACTTATGACAAATTCCTGCTACCATTTAAACGATTTGTGGCACGACGAGGAATTTGTAAGACTGCAAATTACGACAACGCCAAGACATTTAGAAAGGCCTCAAGGGAGATCAAGCGACTTTATGAATTAATGAAATCACAGGAAGTACAATTGAATTTTCAAAGTCGCAGGATTTTTTGGAAAAGTTGCCACCAAACAAGCTCCCTGGTGGGGAGGATTTTGGGAACGACTCATTATATCTGTGAAGTCTACATTGAAGAAAACACTGGGAAATAATTTTTTTAAGTATGAAGAACTTTCGACCACGCTCAATCAAGTTGAAGAGATGATAAATTCACGACAGATAACTTCACGACTCATAACATTTGTGTATGCAGAAGCCTCTGAACCAACGCCGCTCACGCCAAGTCATTTCCTCATAGGCCAAAGATTAACTATGCTTCCCCTAGACTTGTCGAGCACGGCATCAAAAGAGACAGCGTCGTCACTCGAATTACTTCAACGAAGATGGAAACACACAGAATATGTGTTAAACAATCGCTGGAACTGGTGGCGGCGACAGTACCTCCAAGAACTTAGTTCCGCTCACATTAATGAATCTAGACACTCGGAATCAGTGAAGCATGGAGACATAGTACTGATAGAAGAATTAAACTCGCCAAGACAATTGTGGAAGATGGGACAAGTGACAGAATTATTTCCGGGCAGCCACGGCAAAGTTCGCTCATGCAAAGTACGCACTTCAAGTGGCAACACCTTGCGGAGACCGGCACAGATGCTGTACCACCTAGAGTCTGCTGGACAAGCTCCGTCTTGCAAAGAAGCAAGCAAACGCAAATTGTTCGGCCGGGAGTTGTTAAATATTCTGCTCCGAAAAAAGAAGCGAAGAAGACGACGTTAGAAGCGAGCGTGGACACGAGCGCGCGCCCGCATTTTTTAGTTTTTTTCGCTAGCGTCGAATAAACAAGACGTTCTCTACTTCGGCTCCGCTTCCTGGTTTATCAACAGTTAGCCCTACTTTGGTTAGGTTCAAGCTATGGCACGCTTCGTCAATCGGCGACGCTCATCATCATTGCTCGTTTCGTCTCTTCAGGTCATCAAGAACCGTACAGCTCGGTTTATTTTCCCCAATTATTACTCGCACTGCCGGCGCGTCTGCATGAAGTCTTCCCTTATTTTTCCTGATCCCTCGTAGCAGAATAACAAATGCAAGTCAGGTTCTCTTTCATGAATTTATATTTTTTGCGCTGGCCATGACCTCAAGAACACTCTTTTTTCTGCACCATCCTACATCTTATCACGTGTTGACATAGGTCGGCGCACTCACTCATGATTGCACTCACTCACACTCACTCGCACTCATTTAAACGGCGTGAGTGCGAGTGCGAGTGAGTGCCAGTGAGTGTGAGTGCAGGTGAGTGCGAGTGCGAGTGAGTGCCAGTGAGTGTGAGTGCGAGTGAGTGCCAGTGAGTGTGAGTGGAAGTGAGTGCGAGTGCGAGTGAGTGCCAGTGAGTGTGAGTGGAGGTGAGTGCGAGTGCGAGTGAGTGCCAGTGAGTGTGAGTGCAGGTGAGTGCGAGTGGGTGCCAGTGAGTGGAAGTGAGTGCGAGTGCGAGAGAGTGCCAGTGAGTGAGTGCAGGTGAGTGCGAGTGTGAATGAGTGCCAGTGAGTGTGAGCGGAGATGAGTGCGAGTGAGTGCCAGTGAGTGTGAGCGGAGATGAGTGCGAGTGAGTGCCAGTGAGTGTGAGTGCTGGTGAGTGCGAGTGTGAATGAGTGCCAGTGAGTGTGAGCGGAGATGAGTGCGAGTGAGTGCCAGTGAGTGTGAGCGGAGATGAGTGCGAGTGAGTGCCAGTGAGTGTGAGTGGAATAGAGTGCGAGTGAGTGCCAGTGAGTGTGAGTGCAGGTGAGTGCGTGTGAGTGCCCGTGAGTGTGAGTGCAGGTGAGTGTGAGTGAGTGCAGGTGCGTACCAGTGAGTGTGAGTGCGAGTGAGTGTGAGTAGAGGTGAGTGCGAGTGAGTGTGAGTGGAGGTGAGTGCCAGTGAGTGTGAGCGGAGGTGAGAGCCAGTGAGTGTGAGTGGATCTGTGTCCGAGAGAGTGCCAATGATTGTGAGTGGAAGTGACTGTGAACGTGGTGAGTGCCTGTGAGTGTGAGTGGAGATGAGAGTGAAGGTGACTGAGTGCTGTGTGAGTGGAGCTGAGTGTGAACGTGACTGAGTACTGTGAATGTAAACGTGAGTGCGAGTGCAGGAGAGTGTGAACATGAGTGAGTGCTTGTGAGTGGGAGTGTGAACGTGGTGAGTGCTTGAACGATAAGCAGATGTGATATCGGTTCACGTTTCTTGCAGAAAAGTGGACACACGTTGTGTGTACAAGCTGACTTATCGCGCTAGCACATTGTGCACAACAAGATAGAAACCACTCGCTAAGGTGGTAATAATCCAATGTTCAGGCATGAGTGAGGCAATGTATAGTGAAATGAGCGGATATTTTATATTGCGATAGCAATTATATGGACACTCCAAGCGCACTTCTGCCGTGGTCGTGGACGTCGTTGTGAGGTTCCGTGTAAAGTCCAAACACGATAACATCGTCGCCGCGTGCCGGTGGTACGCTGTGTGTGCGAGTGAAAGCTTGCGAGGGTCAGCCGACACTTGCTGCTCAATCTCGCGCGCGCGAGGGAAAAGGCAGGACGGAAGCGCGCTGATTCTGTCGCGCGTCAGGCATTGGGGAGGGGTCGTCTTGCTCCGGCGGCGGCCGCGTGGGTGTCTTATCTCGAACGCGATCTGCGACGTGGAAGAAGGGCGCGCGCGCGCCTCCTCTACAAAGCGATTTGCGACGTGAACAAAGTTAAACTAGAGCCAGTAACTTCGTATGCGCTGTGTTTTCGACGTTTATTTCGCTTTGAAGCGAGAGGCGGCACGAAGTGCGCGCCTCCTAACTCCAGCGTTCTGACAGCGAGTTTCCGCGGTCATCGAGCGAGATGTGTCCATGTTTACCTGCGGGCGCGTGACATTGTGCTTGTCTATTAAGTTAGTAGGCGAAGGTTTCACAGTTTATACGGCCCAATAAACTACTATCCCTGCTTCGTATAGCTCTCTACTAATTTGCTATCGCAATCGAGGCTTCGCCTTTCGGGCGAAACTGCGACATTTTCTTCAATACGCCTGGGAATATGTATGGGCCGGAGCGCTGATGGCAGACATATCTAAATCATGATTGGCAAGTTTTGCCATGGCCTCCACTGAGTGAAGACGCTTAAAACCGTGTGATTTGCTACAGCTTCGCTCGTCATCCGTCTTCAGAGGGTGGAATGGCTCCTCGTTTTTTTCCTCCTTCCATCTTCAACGTACGCCTACAGGCTCGTTATATAAACAGGCAGAGCGGAAGAGGGACTAGCCAAGTTAGCACAGAGTAACAGACACGCAGGCTCACATGCATACATGAAAAAAAAAGCGAAGATGCAATGATGGATACCGCTTTGTTCTCCCTTTTGTGTGTGTTTCGGCGTTAAGTAGTTCACTAAATATACGGACAGTCACTCTGTCCCTCTATTTCCCGCTCTCTTGGCTGAATCCGACCGAAGGGGAGGTTAGCGAGCATGGGCGGCAAGCATGAACACATATGGACAGACAAAGGTTGGGGTTGTAACGGTATTTATTAAAAACGGTGAAGTGGCCAGCGTTGAACGTCGGCAACGCGAGATTTGGGTCATGATCTTTTTCATTTGAGTCGCGCAGCTGCAGCAGCGCCACTATTGCTCTCTTCGTCATTACTATGTCCCCACGAGAAACGAAAACAAATAGCCATCTTGACGACTCGGGCTGACGTGCACGCCGCTGGAACTCGACCAAGTACTTTGCCGGTGATCGTAGGAGTAGCAAGAGAGGGGGCTGGCTGGGGGGGGAAGGGAGGAGGGGTTCAACTCCCGACCCATTCCAAACGTTTTGCACTACTTTGTATGCATATATATTCACGCGCACATGCAGACACACACACACACTCGTATGGGAGGGTGCTACATGACATATTCATGGACTCTGACCAAGATATATCGGTGAGCAGGAGCTCCGAGCGCTATCATGACGTTTTCCCAAACTCCGCGCCCCGGAGGCGGCATCCTCTGCCGTTGAAATGATGAACAGCTCACGCACGGCTCTTTCCGTGTATTTTTACTAGAAACGAGAGCTGTTCGCATGTAACCATGCCTCTCATATTCCAAGTGCGAAAACACCCGTGTACTTGGATTTAGGTGCACGTTAAAGAACCCCAGGTGGTCCAAATTTCCAGAGTCCCCCACAACGGCGTGCCTCATAATCAGATCGTGGTTTTGGCACGTAAAACTCCATAATTTAATTTTAATTCCAACTGCCCGTCGCTATGTTGCCACCCCGAGGACACGCTTCTGAGAAGCTGCGGCCAGGTCACATTATCGCCTGGGGGCCGAGACAGCGTCATCGAAGTGACGGGTATTCTACCTCTGGAAGTCAAACCGACGAGAGATGCTGCTTGGGGGAAATCGGCTGCATTTTTAAAGGGGCCTGATGCCGAGTCGCGTGTTAAAATAAAGAACCTTGTATACCCTTCATAGAGACCGCATTCCGACACACCCCCAACATTAACCTTTGGTAGTTTTGGAGTGCACCATTTCGGAAGTAGATTTGATGGCAGATGCAGCGAGATTTTGAACTTGTAAGAACCCAACGACCGCAGTTCCAATGAGAGAGGCGAAATCACAGGCAAACACCTCTGGCGCCACGGAAACATTCTCTGGAATCCCGGAATAGCAATGCTTGGTCTGTGCTGGGTCGGGCCGCCCGTCTAGCGACTGAAACGCAGGTCTCCACCGCGCGGGGTGTGAGAAATCGGCGTCATGGCGCTAAGGACTCAAACACACTGATATATCTTCGGCGGCGACTGCAAAGCTGTTGTGACGCAACATAGCATTCGCTTATGCCCCAAAAGCTGTTATTAAATCTTTCTGGAAGTTAAAGGCAAGATAATTGCTTTTTGTTCCTGGAATGCTTGGCATTAAGTCTTGAGTTATGTTCAAGTGCAAGCGGACCCATAATGATTAACTGCAGTTGTGCTTGTGGGGAACAGGGATACTTCAGATGAGCAGCTTCGTCGGCAGTAAACCTGTGGAAACAGTCCCGTCAGCCGTCTTCCTCGAAATTTTTGTCGAACTTGCCCAACTGCGCTGTAAAGAGCTCGCAACCGACACAGGGTAGCGTCACTTGGTGGTGCAGTTATATTTTAAGAATGTCTTTCTCTTTGACTTTGTTTTTGCACTGCTCAATAAATCAGCACGCTCAGGTAATCAAATATTAGAATGCTTTTTAAGGAGAATTTGAGATCACGTCCTTATACCTTTATGAACCAGATTGGTTGTAAAAAAGGGCCTTTAAAAGTATTTTAAAACTTTGGCATTTATGGTGCATGAATTACATATGATTCAGTGAAGTTCTCAAATATAATAATAATTTCCGGGGTTTTACTTGCCAAAACTACAATATGTTTAAGCGGCACGCCGCAGTGGCGGACTCAGGATTAACCTTGAGCACCTGCAGTTGTGGCATTCGGCTCCCATCGAAATGGGGGCTGCGGCCGGTGATCGATCCCGTGTCCACAAGTCTAGCAGTGCTACTTTATATGTAATGGCGCTTGCAAAACGTTCAAGGATAATCTCAAAAGATAGCACAAGCAGAAAAGTCGATAGCCAGCGGATTTTATTACGCTGAATTTAACGTGTCTACTGATGTAAATTCTAGGATTACAGGTATTCTGGGCTGTTCACCATGTTTGCGATACTTCCCCCAAAACTGCTTCGGTAACAAAGTGAAATAAAATCTGCAAAATATTCCAATTCACTAGTTTCGTCAGGGCTGAAAAAAACTAAGCACAGAGACATATCTCCTCATCCTGAACTTCTCGCGGCCCCGCTTCCTCTCGTCACTTGACACACGCCCTCCCAGTTTCGGCGCTTGCTCGGGAGGCGTGAAGCCGCTTCCATGGAGTTACGCGAGTTGGGACATTAAATAAGCTGTGCGGTTTGCGCATGGGTTTTGACCGTGGATAAGGTTTTCCTTATATTCATTAATGACTTAACTGAACGTTTGTCTTGCCGTGTCAGGTTATATGCAGATGGTTGCTGCATTTACCGTGAAATTTCATCTGAAGCAGACAGCGAACAGCTACAAAGCGATCTGAACAATGTTATGTCATGGTGTTCCACCTGGAACATGACCCTCAATCTATCCAAATGCAACCTGTTAAGATTCACCAACAAAAAACAGCCCCTGACGGCAAGCTATTTCATGAACGCCACACAGTTGTCCCTTGTGAAGAAATATAAGTACCTAGGAGTTATTTTTTCCAGCACTTTAGCATGGAATGCGCACGTTGATTACATTGAAATGAAGGCTAGCAACACATTAAACTTCTTGAGACGCAACTTTAAACAAGCACTGGCCTGTCCGAAGGAAACCCTGTATATGTCGAATGTACGCCCACTTTTGGAATACGCGTGTAGCACTTGGGACCCTTTTACAAAAGTTAGCATCGATGCTCTGGGGCGTTTGCAATTGCGAGCAGTCCGTTTCGTCACAGGTGATTATGACTATGCTAAAAGGTTATTTGAAATCATAAATACTTTGGGATGGCCTCTTCTTGAAGACAGGCGCAAATATTTACGTTTATCTTTGCTTTATAAGATATTTCACGGTTTAACGGGCATTGACTACATACTGGAGCCTACATATATATCTGCCCGTACTGATCACACATTAAAAGTGCGTGAGTTTGCTACCAGAATAAATCTTTTCAAATATTCATTTTTCCCACGCACAATTCAACAATGGAACAAAACTCCCGGAAGAAATTGTCTCCGCTCCCCCTTCAACATTTCCACTTGTCCTTCAAAGTTCCATTTCATCTCAGCCTGGGCTCACATAAGTTATTGTTTACAGTTTCTTATCCTCCTTCTAGCGATTTGTGCTTGCGATTTGTGCTTACATTTGTGCCTGCTTCTATTTGTGCTTGATTTGTGCTTGCAGGTAGAGCTGTGCGATTTGTCCTAGCAATTTCTGTTTTTTTGCCTTTGTTAATTGTAAACGAAATTTCATAGTTGTTCTGTGGATCATTCCAAATGACATGTCACCAATCTGCATTTTGCTATGTATTTGTATTTTTTGTATTTGAATGTTCGTACTTCCCCCCTACACTAATGCCCCACAAGGGCGCTGTAGGTACTGTAAATAAATAAATAAATAAATAAATAAATAAATAAATAAAAAGGTTTCATACGTCCACTGGGTGGTTTCCAAGAACCTTTCAGGTCTCTCTTATGATTTTGGCGTTATACTTTATATTGTGTAATAGTTTAAAAACAATGCGCTGTTGACTTCCGTGAAGCAAGTGAGTTTAGTGCATTTCGGCAGAATATCTGCGCGTCTTTTTTTTTTCGCACTGTGCTTGCTGACTACTGCAACTCGGAAGTGTTTTGAAGCCAGGTCGCTTTCTCCAGCCCTGCCAAACTTGCGCGTACTACATTGATATAGTTTATATTTCTGTCGTGTTCTCGGCATTTATTGTGCGAATGGCTCGTCCGCAGAATCCTTCTCGTTGTTAGGCGGGACAAGGGTGGGAAAATATTTTTTTTTCCTGCAGCAAAAATAGCGCGGTTGAAATGCGCTCAAGCAGGCGAACAGAAGTCGCGTAGCGTTTATTTATTATTTTATGAATACTGCCCATCTCGAGATCGTTGCAGGGACGAGGGCATACATATTGTTACTGGCCACCTCCTTGCATTAAGGAAGACGACGATCGCCGGGAAACGCTGCGCGTGTTCAGCCATCTTGGCCATCTCTGCGAACAATCTCTGTACATAAATACTGTCCCTTTTTTGTCTATTTGACGCCCCGTCACACATTGGTGGGAGGTGCTGGGTATTCTCGCCAGACGACGGAGCTCCGAAGCGGTCGGCGCTGCGGTGCGATCACTATGGCACACCAACCGGAATCTGCTTCTGCGCCGCGGACGCCGATTGTAGTAGACCAACCCCGAGACCCTGGAACGTTCAATGGCACCGATGGTATCGACGTTGAGGAATAGCTCACGCTATACGAACGGGTGAGCGACTCCAACCACACGGACCTGACAGTCATGCTGGCCAATGTGGTGTTTTATCTCAGTGGAACGGCGATGTTATGGTATGAAAATCACGAGGCCGACTTTGGGAGCTGGGATACATTCAAACAAAAGCTCCGTGACCTGTTCGGTAAGGCCTCCAGTCGAAAAATCACTGCGAAGCAACAGCTGTCAACTCGCGCCCAGATGTCCACGGAATCATATTTCTCTTACATATAGGATGTGCTGGCGCTGTGCCGTAAAGCTGACAGTAACATGCCAGAGTCTGACAAGGTTGGCCACGTCATGAAAGGGATAGCGTACGACGCATTCAATCTGCTCATGTGCAGAAATTGTGCTACCGTCGATGCCATGATCGAGGAGTGTCAGCGCTTCGAGCAGGCTAAAGGCTCTGTTATACTCCGACGTTCTCGGCGCGCGGGCAGGCGGCGGTTGCGGTCGGATACGTCACGTCGGCGACACCGCGCCAGGCGCAAGTCCGGCTCGCTACAGTGCAACCACTTCCGACGCGGCGCAGCGGCCGCAGCTGGAGAAGCGCATGCGCAGTTAATGCGCAGAACGTCGCGCCATCTGTGGTGAACCCGCGATACAATTCCATTCGCCACTGGGACCTGTGCCTGTGGAGTGTCTCCTTCGTTTCGTGCGATACAGTGCCTAGAATATATATTAATATATTTTCTAGGCACTGTAGTGCGGATTTCGCACGCGTTTTCGTGTGAAGCGGCCATTTTGCACTGGCGGTGAGTAGCTACAGCGACGAGAGAGAGCGCTCGGTGCTGACGTGTTCGGCACGGTCGGCGCGAAATGCAGGCGGTTATATTCGGAGCCGGACGACGTCCAAGCGCGTCAGGAGCCGCCGGTCACGTCGGCGGTCGGGAGCCGTCGGACTGTAGAGGGTGGCGCTGCAGCCGACGTAACGTCGCCGTGCCGCGCGCGCGCGCGCGCGCATGCTACGTCGGAGTATATCTGCCCTTTAGAGTCGCCGTATTGAACGACCATTCGCCCGGCTTCCCAACACCGCTGCAACGTCTTCGTGTGAAGAGCGGCCGCAATCCAACCTTTCGCCGCCGTCGGCCGAATTGACTAGGATTGTCCGCCGTGAAATCGAGGCAATGGCTCCCGCTAGCCTCTTTACCAGCTCTAACGCCGGCGAATCGAGCACACCAGCGGTTTCACTCGTCCAAGCCATCGTGCGAAACGAACTCGCGAATCTCGGGGTTCCCGCTGCTTGCGCCGTTGTCAGCCCTACATCCGCTTCCGGGGCCCCGACATCGTTCCCTCGGTATCGACGGTTCGCTCCACGATCGCGAAACCCTGCTGATTGGCGAACTGAAGACGATCGGCCTATCTGCTTTCACTGCCGCCGTGTCGGGCACGTTGCTCGCTACTGTCACAACCGCTGGTCGTTCCCGCCACGTACTCCATCCTTTGGCCATGCTCGCCGCCTTGATCCCAGCCCTTTTGAGCCACTATCTGCGGCACACCTCTACAATCCTGACGCTGCCACTACATGGTCCAGCCGCTCGCCGTCACCTAGAGGTCACCAGTCGCGTTCGCAACCGTAGCGTCGTCCGTCCTCCTGCTCCCCGCCACCTCGCCGCGCCCCGTCGCCGAGCAACCGTGGCTCCTTCACTCCGGAAAACTAAACGATGCAGTACCCGGAGGTAACGCTGCATCTACGACTCTGCTCCAAAACCCTCTAGTTACTCTGCCGACTCGACGCTGTGTGTTGGACGTTGACGTTGACGGCGTGATGATTTCTGCACTTGTCGACACCGGGGCTTATATTTCTGTCATGAGCTCTGGTCTTCGCCGTCGCCTAAAGAAGGTGGTCACACCTGCTGTTTCCCACGTTGTAAGAGTGGCTGACGGAGGAACTCCCACCATCCTTGGCATGTGCACCGCCACAATCGCCGGTCACCCAGCTACTGTTTTATTTGCCGTTCTTGAACAATGTCCGTACGACGTTATTCTTGGTCTGGACTTTCTCGCAACTCATTCTGCCCTAATTGACTGTGCAACTGGCCTCCTGCAGCTCGAACTACCTCACCTAGCCGATGCCCCAACCACGCCTTCGGCCCGTCTCTGCTCTCTCGACTATGTGCGCATGCCCCCACAAGCCGCCATGTATATCGCCATGGTCCCGAGCCCTCCTGTAACTGATGGCAATTACGTGCTATCCCCGGTAACGGACGTTCTGCTCGCCAAGAACGTCGCCGTGCCTAACACCCTCGTGACTGTCACCGGCAACCGCATCGCCATTGCTATTTTAAACTTCAGCGCCTCTCCTCAACTGATTCCGGCAGGCATGTCACTCGCCGCCATCACTGCTGCCGAAGACTGCGAGATTTGTGCGTTGGATCCCGCCAGTTCCTCCAGTTCGTCCTTCCTTTGCACCACAAGCAGTTCGCCGAGTGATGTTTATGTCGGAATGATCCCTGATGACCTTCCTTCTGATCAAGCTACTGACCTTCGCCGCCTTCTGGAGTCTTACCACGACATTTTCGACTTCGACGATCGTTCTCTGAGCGAAACGTCTGTTGTCCAACATCGCATCGATACGGGGAACGCGAGCTCTATCCGTCGCCGACCCTATCGCAACTCCCTCGCCGAACGTCGTGTGATCCAAGGCGAAGTTGACAAAATGCTCACAAAAGGCGTTATCGAACCTTCTTCCAGTCCGTGGGCGTCCCCTGTGGTGCTAGTAAAAAAGAAAGACGGCAGCTGGCGCTTTTGTGTTCACTACCGACACTTGAACAACATCACACGCAAGGACATCTACCCCCTGCCCCGAATCGATGACGCCTTGGACTGCCTCCACGGCGCCATGTACTTTTCCTCCATCGACCTACGCTCCAGATACTGGCTGATTACCGTTGATGCCATGGGCCGTGAAAAGACTGCGTTCGTCACACCGAATGGACTTTACCAATTCAAGGTTATGCCTTTTGGATTGTGTAATGCCTCCGCGACCTTCGAGCGAGTGATGGATTCTCTCCTTCGGGGCTATAAGTGGTCCACGTGTTTATGTTATCTAGATGACGTGATTGTCTTTTCGCCTACTTTTGAGGACCACCTATCCCGCCTGTCGGCCATTCTTGATGTGTTTCGCCGCGCTGGCCTACAACTTAACTCCTCCAAGTGTCGTTTCGTTCGGCGTCACATCACTGTTCTCTCTCACCTTGTTAGTGCTAGCGGTGTCCAAACTGACCCCGACAAGGTGCGTGCCGTCCGAGACTTTCCTGTTCCTCGCTCAGTTAGCGATGTACGGAGCTTTGTCCGCTTGTGTTCCTACTTCCGCCGCTATGTCAGGAATTTTGCCGACATTGCCCGGCCGCTTACTGACCTACTGGACATCTCTTTTTCCTGGGGTCGTGCACAAGCTGCCGCATTCACCACCCTTGTCAGTTTACTGACTTCACCGCCCATTTTGGCGCATTATGACCCGTCGGCCCCTACAGAAGTTCGCACCGACGCTAGTCGCCACGGCATAGGTGCAGTACTCGCCCAACGCCAGAACGACCAGGACCGTGTCATTGCCTACGTCAGCCGCCTCCTCTCGTCATCGGAGCGGAATTATTCGATAACTAAGCGCGAATGCCTGGATTTGGTCTGGGCTGTGGCAAAATTCCGCCCTTATTTGTACGGCCGAACGTTTTTCGTTGTCACGGACCACCATGCCCTTTGCTGGCTCTCGTCGCTGAAGGATCCTACAGGAAGGCTTGGCCGCTGGGCGTTACGACTACAGGAGTACACCTTTGACGTGCTCTACAAATCTGACCGGATGCACCAAGATGCTGACTGTTTATCCCGCTACGCTGTCGACCCGCCCGACACCGCCGAACGTGATACCGGTGACTTCGTCATGGCTATTGCAGATCTGGCCAACGTACGCACTGAACAGCAAAGTGACGACACGTTACGATCTATAATTGGCCGCCTCCATTCTCGTCAGCCCGACCCATCGCTTCGTCTGTTTGAGCTTCACGACGACGTTCTTTAGCGTCGTAGTACCACTCCCGACGGCCCAGAGCTTCTGTTTGTTCTCCCCAAGCATCTTCGTGCTACTGTTCTCAAAGAATTCCACGATGCTCCGACCGCTGGCCATCTTGGCGTATCCCGCACATACGATCGCGTGCGGCGCCGATTTTACTGGCCTGGTCTGTACCGATCTGTTCGACGCTACGTTGCTGCGTGTGACCTTTATCAGCGACGTAAACGGCCCTCAGGGTTGCCTGCAGGCCTCCTGCATCCTATTCACATACCACAGGAGCCATTCTACCGCTTCGGTCTCGACATCCTCGGTCCATTTCCTTCGTCTACTTCAGGGAACAAGTGGATCGCAGTTGCGACCGACTACGCTACGCGTTTTGCCATCACGCGAGCTTTGCCGACTAGTTGAGCCACTGACGTCGCCGATTTCCGCCTTCATGACGTCATCCTCCGTCAAGACGACGATCGCCGGGAAACGCTGCGCGTGTTCAGCCATCTTGGCCATCTCTGCCAACAATCCCTGTACATAAATACTGTCCCTTTTTTATCTATTTGACGCCCCGTCACAATATAGATACAAAAGGAGCACAATCGAGTAATTTATACATGGAAAGCACTAAAACACTAGCAGAATCATTACATGAAATTATTAGTAGCAATAAACTTGGTATGAGTAAACAAATAGAAATCACGAAAGTGACAGGATGCGCAATGATGCGATAAGATTACTCAACAAATATTCTGATAAAGGTTTTAAAAAGAATTGTTCACAGAAACTGCTCAGCATGTCCATTAATTTCCACCATAGCTAACGTTACACTGCGCTTCTGTGGCAACCGTTAGCGAGAGCGCAAAGCGCAGACATAAAAAAACCAGGCATCCGAAGACGTTTGCAGACGGCGCCAAAGGGCCGTGATGAGTAAGGCTCGTCGGCTTTAGAGAGGCGCCGACGAGTCGGCGAGACATGACCGTTGGAAGTCACGCGAGCTGTGTGTGTTTGTACCAGAGTGTCGGAACGGAACGAAAAACGAAAACGAAAAACGAAAAAAAAAACGATATTTTTGACCGGAACGAAAACGTAACCGGAACGTTATTTATTATTTCGTTCCGGAGCAAAAACGAAATATTTTTTATCGTTTTTCGGTTCACGGGAAAACTTAGCGATCCGGAACAACCGAGGTCATGCAACGTGAGCAATAATGCGTAACTCAGGGTTCAACGTCAGCTCGCATCTCGGGTAGGTATTTCAAAGGAAAGATGCGTTGAAATAATGCAGGAAACGAAAAAAGTGGCAACCATAGCTGTTTGTATTAAATCCAGGCGGACTTTCGCGTGCCTCTCACACAGGCCGTCGTGGAGAGGGCTTTGTCGTCGCTTAAGTTTGCTCGAACAGAACAGCGGTCTCGCATATCAGAGAGTACACTCGATGACGGGCGGCTTCTGAGATCATGATCACAACTCTTGACTCAAAGCATTGAACCTGCTGAGAACATTTCTAATTAACTCTTGAGAAAATTAAATACTATAACTTAGAAAAGAACTGATTTTCGTTATTTTGGTTAGGAATTCATGGTAAAGTTACTTGTTTGTTTTATTCCTGTCCAGGGATTTTAAAGGGGAAATCCTATGATATTATCGTTACTATAACTTCAATCTTTTGCATACGAATGTGTTGAAATTTTGTGACGAGCGCAAAGAGCGGCAACCGGAGCTGTACATGTTAGCACAAGTGGCCCTTGGTGTGCCAGCCACACAAGTCAGCGTTGAGAGGGCATTTTCGGCACTCAAGTTCGTTTTGTCAGAGCAGCGTTCTCGCTTATCGGCGAGTACACTTGATGACCTGCTGCTTCTGAAATCGTGCGCCCCCCCTTGACGAAAATTCGGTATTCAAACTTGAGGAAAAATAAATACGAAGTTTTTATTGTGTCCTTGCTTCGAAACTTTTTGCGACTTCCCTCATATATAGTCACATCGTGGCTTTGGGACGTAAAACCCTAACAATTATTATTGCATTTTTATGTATTAGTTCGGTATTTTTTGCTGTTTTTAAGATACTTTTAATATTAAGTATTTTGTTCGTTTTTCTTATAGCAAAAAAAAAAAAAACGGTATGAACCGTTACGGAATGGTTTTTTTTTTCCGGAACGAAAACGGAACGGAACTTTTTTCTCTGGAACGAAACGAAAACCGGAACGAAAAACATTTCGTTCCGACACCCTGGTTTGTACCAACGGCGCCTACTTTCCCTCGGACGCTCACCCCTTCTCCCCGTCTGCCAACGGGGCAAATTGGCGCCGGGTCCTTGCAGGAGCGCGTATGAAACGCTTGTGCCCATTTATGGTCCAATCTTGCGCCTGCGTTCCTGATTGAACCAGACCGCGTCTCGTGTTCCTGACCGCCGTGCGAAACTCCACATGGCTCCTATTGGTCGAGTTAGTGAGGCCGCTCTTTTCGACGGCGCTCTTTTCGACGCCAAGGCGCCCTTAAGTTACGGCTAGAGTGTACTCTAGTTACGGCCCTTACAGTCAGGCGATACTGTATAAAAATGGCGGCGCACATGGTTGTATACGTCGTCATGGCAACAGAAACAGAAGCCGCGAGTTCTTTTTTTTCTGTATGTTTTTATTATACCGACATGGCCGGCTCAATACCCGCTCCGCCCCCCCCCATGTCATGCGCATGGGTTGTGTGTGTGTGTGTGTGTGTGTGTGTGTGTGTGTGCGTGCGTGCGTGCGTGCGTGCGTGCGTGTGTGTGTGTGTGTGTGTGTGTGTGTGTGTGTGTGTGTGTGTGTGTGTGTGTGTGTGTGTGTGTGTGTGTGTGTGTGTGTGTGTGTGTGTGTGTGTGTGTGTGTGTGTGTGGTGTGTGTGTGTGTGTGTGTGTGTGTGTGTGTGTGTGTGTGTGTGTGTGTGTGTGTGTGTGTGTGTGTGTGTGTGTGTGTGTGTGTGTGTGTGTGTGTGTGTGTGTGTGTGTGTGTGTGTGTTGCCCGTGCTCGACGTGTTTTTTGTGCGCGTGCGCATCACCGCGCAATTGTGCGGTGCGAGCACACATATAATGCGTCCTCAAAAGCATAACGACGCATTGACATTGTTCCAGACTCAGTGCTGTGAAGACAGAACCCCGGACGGGATATAAAGAGAGAGCGCCCTGCGCTGTAGATAACTCGGCTTCCTAACTTTTTTGCAGTTGCTGTCATGCACTAGTTGCTCTGTTTCTCAATATTCGCTCGCCCGTAGCGATGTATTAAACCGAGGTGCCTTCTCAGAAACAAGAGTCGCTTTAGTGCCTCAGCATGTACAGAGGAGTACATTGTTAAAGGGAACACCGGAGCGCGTGGTGTTTGCTCGGCGCCACCACCGGCCGGTGACTGCAACAAGTTTCGCGCAGCCGCAGTGAGTTTCGCAAAGGCGCAGTGGGCGCTGTGGGCGGTGCTCTTTTGTCGTCTGCTACCGTCTGCTGCCACGCTGCGGATAGTAGAGAAGCAAGCCGATCATGCTTTTTTAATGTTGGCCGGTGAGTGCATGGCCACAGACTGATAGCCAGTCATTGTGAAGCTGAAGGAAACTTAGACGAGGCAAAATATTACCAAGCAGGTATTTTTTCCGTTTCAGTTTAGAAGACAAAAATGATCATTTTTTTTACGGATGTCTCTGTTGCACAGCTATATTAGAAAATACTGCTCCGTGTGTAGTGGCCATCTGATTTTTACTACTGCATATTCGAGTCGCTGCAGTACATAGGCTGCAGAAAGAATCCACAAGCACCTTTAACGAGCATATTAATTTATAAAGAGCTATCACACGAGTTATCGTTGAATCATGGGAATCGACGTGCACAGTAAACTTTTTTGAGGCGGGCAAATCTTCATGAAACGATAAGGCAAACAAAAGACGGCACGGTCATTGCTGCTGATGTTAAGGGCATTTATCTGATTATTGCGACGGAGCGTTAACACGACCTTTAATACGCCGCGAAAGACGCGG